>NW_026692309.1:0-89681 GCF_021218885.2 Marmota monax | reverse complement strand
TAACATTTTTTTATTTTTATTTTTTCGTTGTAGTTGGACACAATACCTTTATTTTATTTATTTATTTTTATGTGGTGCTGAGGATTGAACCCAGCACCTCGCACGTGCTAGTTGAGCGCTCTATCGCTGAGTCACAACCCCAGCCCCAAATGCATTTTTCTTTAAGTCTAGTCATCCATAAACAGATGGAAGAACAAGGAAGCAACATTCAAGGCTTTCAAGATTAATTCAATTATCCAACTCTGGTTCTCGACCTCCACTCTGGCACTCTGCTGCCTCAAGGCATAGACAGACTCCCTTTCCTCTAGTGTCCTCTCCATTTGGGCCTTTCTCCTTTCCCGCTCCAACTCACTTTCCAGGTGTCTGATTTTCCTTTCGTACTCCTCTCTTATCTGTGCTTTCTCTCTCTCCAACTCTGCTCTGTACCGTTCTTGGACTGCTAGGACTTGATGCTGAATCTCCTCCTCAGCCCTCCGGTACATCTTATTGGTGAAGTATCTTCCCCCGTTCTCCCTCACCACCTGCTGGACCAGGGTCATCAGCTCCACCCTCTGTGCCTCCTGCTCGGCTCCTGTCGCCTTGTTGTTGAATGCACAGTAGCGATGATGGAACTTGGCCACCAGCTCCTGAATGCCTTCTGGAGCTTCCTTTAAGTAATCCTGGAAATCGATGCTGTCCAAGTCATCTTTCCTAGTGAACAAGAGAATCATGAAACTTCTAGCACTGTCTCCAAACATTTGCAGGATCTTCCTTGTGGCCTTTTGTTCTTCCACAGTATAACGGCCTAATGGGACCACCAGGACCAGAACATGAGGCCCTGGGGAGGTCAGGAGGACACAGCGAGCAATCTCCTTCTGTGTGTCAGCATCCTGTACCTCGGTGTCAAAAATGCCAGGAGTATCAACAACGAGGAGTTCACTTCCGTTCCACACACTGCACTTTTTCTCACAGGACTTAGTAACGGATTTTGATGAAATGCCAGATTTAAATGCTTTCTCTCCAAGGATGCTGTTCCCTGTGGCACTTTTTCCTCCTCCGGTTTTACCAATTAATACAATTCTCAATTGGGAAATTCTGTGATCTTGGTGTCCGGGCCCTGGGCGTTCAAGGAAATAGACACAGAGTTAGAATCTACCTCCGACAGCTTCCCATGCTCTCTCTGTTGAGGCCAGCCTGTACTCACAGGGTCTATAGAAAGCCTTCTGGGCCATTTCCATCCTGGACAACTGGCACATCCCTTGATCTCCCATTTTCACTCTCTTTTCAGGATTCCCTTGAGCTCCTTACTGTGACCATATGTGGCTTCCCAGCCCATAGAGGAAGACATAAATGGTTTCAGAAGAGAACTATGAACTGCTGCTGAGAGCTATCCCAGCAAAGTAATTTAGGAAAGAACACAAAACTTGGCTTTGGAGCTTCTGCAGTGGGAGATTGATTTCCCAATTTATATTCCAAATGGAGCTCCCAGTACGGAGCCAGTAGCAGGTTACACAACTCATCACTATTTTTATGGCAAAGTTTCCTATGTTTGAGATCCAGAATCGGGAGATGAAAGAAATATATTTCCAAAAGTTGTATGTCTGAGAACACAGGATAAAGGAAGGCAAAAGTTGTCTAAGGAAAAACATGGGTGGACATTCACATTGTTATTTAGTTAGCATCAGGGAGGAAGTCACCCTCCTTGGAACCTCCTGGGAGCACTGGCCTGCTGGCCATGGGCAAGGGGAGCAGGAAAATCATGGCAGGTGGAATGGAAGGGCACCAGAGCCCAGCTCCCACACCGCCTCCGTCTGCCAGTGTTGACAGCGTATGAATGGCAATCCATGGGCTGATTGCCCCACGTCATTCCCATCCCTGTGTGCACGCCTGCTTGGGATATGGATTTGCAGCTCCTCCCACTAAAAAGCAACTGATGAATCAAGATGGTCAAAGTGACATGCTTTGGACAATGCCACAATGGAATGCATAATTCAAGCAGAGACTCCAAAAGTGCTCCTGTACTGCGGTTCACCTTCTCTCTGCTCTTCCTGCGACTGCTGTGTGAAGACTCTTGGACCGGCCTACCTGAAGACACCTTGGCCTGCCCAAGAGCTTGTTAACCACACACAGGTCCATGAAGCTATCAAGGCCGAGACCCAGAAGCTGGCTCAGACCCAAGAACTGTCCGCCTGACCTTAAGAACCAACTAAGTAGTTGGTGTTTTAAGCTACTAAATTGTGGGCTAGGTTGATAAATCAGTTCAACTGACATATTCAATTTCTATGGGTAAAAGAGTAAAGGGGGGTTTTGTGATGTGCTGAGTCAGCCTGTTGACTTTGTTGGTCGTAGGGGACCCCAGCAACAGGCAAATCAGGGACCTGGAGGAAGGATTGATTACTCCCACATTTCTCCTTCTCAATCCCCCTCCAGGATGAAGAAAGGAGCAGAGGATCAACAGAGAGGCCTCGCCCGCTGCTGTGCGGTGTCTGTGCTGTGGGAAGCAGGGAGTGAGAAATGGTGCTGAGCCCTGGATCTATGGGGGCCCTTTCCGTTTCTCCCCGAAGTAGCTGTTACGGCCACCTCGGGAGGAAATGGAGAGGGTGGAGGGAAGGAAAAGATCTGGGTCAATGGAGAGAAATGAGGAGCAAGGCTGGGGACGTTGCTCTCCTGTTGAAGTGGGGACTGGCCGTCAGAACCAGAGTGGTCCCCACCGCCCAGCCCTCTTCCCAGCGGCCAGGCCTGGGGCCCTGCGCATGTCTCACCATAGCTGGTCCCTGGTGTGCTGTGGTAGAAATCCACATCATGGTACTGGGCTGCCATTATGGTTTGGATTCCTGTAGATAAAAGTAGAAAATCGCACAGTGTGGGGAAGGCAGAGTGACTGCAGCGTCTGATCTGGCTGTCAGTGTTTTCTCCTGCTGTAAACCTCTCCTCTGACGGCTCCTGCCTCATTTCCCAAAACCTCACCTCAACCCTCTGCTCTCAGTTTCACTTCTAGGTCGTTCCATCATCCCCCCCCCCCAAACACACACACACAAACCTCAGGGCTTTCTGGGTGCCGGCTCCAGCCCGGCCCCTCTCTCCCTGGGGGCTGCCCTGTGGGCCTCTCACCAGCCTCTGCAGGCTACAGACCCCCTGCTCCGTGTTCCAAACCTCCGCCCTGCACTTTGGCCTCATTTGGCTGTTCCATGGGCTTCTCAGACAGAAGCTGGCCAAAAGGGAGCCCAGGTCCTCCACCTCCCACAGGATTCCTCTTCAGCCAGGGGCTCCCGCCAGACCCAGGGTCATGTCGTACTCTTCTTTCCTCACCTGCATCCTCCCGCCCCGAATCCTGTTGATTCTGGCCCCCCAAATCTCAGAACTATTTGTGTCTCTCCGTCTCCCTGCTCCTCCTCTGCCACTGGTTTGCACGTATCACTTTCCTATCTGATCACCTTGTCTTCCTTCCCATTCCAATTCCACCAGTTTTAAAACTAAAATTTTACTTTTTTCTTTTCTTGCTTAAATCCCCTAGTTGCTGCCTACTGCCTTTAGAAAGTAGTTTAGATCCTCAGAATGACCCGGAAAGCCCTGCGTGATAACTTCCTTCTCTCATAGCTTTAGCCACAGCGGCTCCTTCAACATTCCCAGAACCCTCTGGATTCCTTCCAACTTTTAGCCCTTTGCAGACTTTTTTTCTCCCAATTCAGACCAGTGCCCAGCTCATGCCCGGGCAGCCCTCAGGCCTCAGAGGTCTTCCACACTTCACCCAGCACCATGCTGACCACAAGCCAGCGCTGGTGTGCTCCCTGGCTGTTGGCTCTAACTGGACTCCAGGGCCTTTTCATGTCAGAAGAGGAAGCTATTTGTAGGATGTTCTACTGCCCCCCCATAAGCTTTGTGATGGGAAGACCATATGTCGCCCCCCTTTTCTCTGGGGACAAGCATAATACTGGACAAAGGGTGGTTCTCAATAAATGTTTGCTAAATAAATCAATTGATCAATAATCCCTCAGCTTCTTGCCCCTCTCTGTTTGATCATTATATCCAACCCATGTCTACTCCGTAAAAATGACAATTCCTTCCTGATGGTCAACTCTTGGTGGCATAGAAGCACAGTGTTCTTTTTAAAATGTTATCCTTCACTGCTACCTCTGAACATTTTGAAAAACTGTCACAGGTGCAGACTTGAGCCAGGACAGTTTGAAAATGCTCTTGTTAAGGACAAGGTCACCAGGCAGGGAGCCATAAATTATAGATTTGAAACAGAAAGTCAAGCACTTCTTTTTCAAAAAGGAAAAAGGGGGTAAGTATTTCTTTATTCTTTAGGAATAGAGAGGAAACAGCTTCCTGTAAACCTGGAAGAGAAATCATAGAACTTTTAAAAATAAGCTGAAACCACAGAGTTGATTTTGGTGATTGGTATTAGAAGTGGATATAGGAGGCCAGCATTAGGAAAACAGGCTGTTTGTGTTTTGTTTGGGGTACAGGGGTTGAACTCAGGGCCTAGAGGCACTTAACCACTAAGCCACGTCCTCAGCCTTTTTTTTTGAAATTTTTGTATTTTATTTCAAGACAGCATCTCACTGAGTTGCCGAGGCTGGCTTTGAACTCCCGATCTTCCTGTCTCAAGCCTCCCAATTGGCTTCTCCACATTTGGGATTATAGGTGTGTGCCACCACATCTGGCCTGGGTGTTTCTTAAGGTCCTGCTTTCCACACATGGGCTCTCTAATGCTGCTCTACTGACCCTAATCTAAATGCAAGACTAGGGGAAAGTGCTTTTGTGAGTGCTGATCTTGGGTAGCTAAGTTCTCCTACTCTGCCTAAAGAATAAACACGCATCAGTCCCAGCTTCTCCTGAACTGCAAGTCACACAGGAAAGCATACCCCTTCTCCCCGCTCCTAGGGAGAGCTCATTTCTGGCTGAACCCAGGAAGGGACTGTCTCTGAGGCAGCAGGTCCCTAGCAGGCAGCTCTGAGCAGACAGTTAGTGGGGTCACAAGGCCTCCCACTACACAGCCTCTGATCCTGACCTACGGGTCAGTTCTGGGGAGCTGCACACCAAGCTGTGCCCTTTACAGGTATCAATGTTCTTCCCACCAGCCCCTCAGGGCTAATTGGGTCCACTCAGCCGACTCTAACCCTGGAACAGCCAAGTTTATTCATAAATTCTACAACCAGGGCAGGAATAATTTATTTGTAAGACAAGTATCCTCTAAACAGTAACCCCTGAAAAAGACATCAATTTGTAAGGCTCAGCCTTCAAAACAGATTACAACCTCAAATCAGCAAAGACAGGAAACAGGAGCCAACAAGAAATATATTCTGAAAACAAGTTTGCCAAAAAGTTTAGGACATAGAGCCAATAGAGAGGTCCCCTCCCCACCAAATTTAACATTTTCCTCCCCAAAACAGACACGCATTCCCTTACCTGGAAAATCTGGGTCTTGTACCCTTTTCTGATTTTGCAGGCAATGCTAATCCAGAATATTGAGGAGGAGGAGGAGGAGGAGCAGAAAGGAAGTGAGGGGAGGAGCTATCTAAACTTGTTTGTGCAAGGGACCTGCACACCTTACTCCTCAATTGCACCAACAGAATTTTCTGTAATGATGGGATTGTCCTGTGTTGTCCAGTCCAGAAACCATGAGCCACATCTAGGTACTGAGTACTTAAAATGTGAAAAGTTGTGATTGCAGGGCTGAACTTGAAATTTTGTTTCACTTTCATTCATTAATTTCAATAGTCACATATGCCTGGTGGCTATATGCTGTACCTCACAAAGACTCTGCATGGGTCATGTACACAATTCTGGAAAAATCTAGATCAAAACCAGAGAGTTGCTAGTTATTCTGAAGGACCCCTGGGTCCCTGGATCTGCTGCTCAGAACAGCAGGCCTCCGAGCCAGCGTTTGCTCCTAGTACCTCAGTCCTAAGCACTGATGTGAGAGAAGGAACAAAATCCTGTTTTCAGCCAGGCATGATGGTGCACGCCTGTAATCCTAGCTACTCAGGAGGCTGAGGCAGGAGGGTTGCAAGTTCAAGGCCAGCTTCCAAAACTTAGCAAAGCCCTAAGCAACTTAGTAAGACCCTGTCTCAAAATATAAAAGAGCTGGGGATGTGGCTAAGTGGTTAAGCACCCCTTGGTTCAATCCGAGTACCAAAAAATTTTATATATATCTATATCTTTTTCCATCCTTTTATTTTTCTTTTATGTTGTCTTTATATTTAGGCAGCACATAGTTGAGTCTTCTTTTAACTTGGGCAATTAGGTCTTTTTTTTTTTTCATACCAGGGATTGAACCTAGGGGTGCTGAATCACTGAGCACATCCCCAGCCCTTTTTATATTTTACTTAGAGACAGGGTCTTGCTAAGTTGCTCAGGGCCTCACTAAGTTGTTGAGGCTGGCTTTGAACTTATGATGCTCTTGCCTCAGCCTCCCGAGCCGCTGGGATTACAGGCGTGTGCCACCACACCTGGCATAATTATCACATACTTTATGTGATTCGTGATAAATCTGTCATTTTACTATTTATTTTCTATTTGTCCAATGTAGTCTTTGTTCCCTTTTTCCTATTTTTCTTCCTTATTTTGGATTGAATTCATATGATTTCATTTTTATTTCTTTTTGCTGGCTTGTTAGCTACAAGTCTTTGTTTTGTTCTCTTCTAGGCGGGGGCTTTGGGGTTTAACTCCCCAAGTCCACCTTTGAGCACTCTCAAACCTCTTCATGTACGTAGTAGCAAAGGAGAGCCCATTTCTTCAGTGACTTTGATTGTCTAGTTTCTCTGGAGAAGTGCTGAACTGGAGACCTCTGTGGGTAATTTTGGCAGTCTTATTCATCAGCTGGCGCAGAATAATCGAGAAACCACACGTGTTGGGACACAGGCACTGCTTGCCATAGCCATCCACAGTCCCTCAGCTGTGGGTCTCCCAGACCCTCCTCTCCCCTCTTGTCACCAGGCCCCAGGGTGTGGCCCTTCAGGGATTCAGACAATGAAAACAGAATCTTCTATTTCCCTGGAATCTGGCAGGTATTTTAAAAACTCCCTGTTGAGGAACACCACCCCCCCTCAAAGGAGTTCCAGTTTGTTTTTCAACAATTTCTTCACAATTTGATGTCTTTCTTTGGAACCCATACTTTCCTTCTTCACACATATATGAATATCTGCACCACTTTATGAGAAATTATATGCCAAACAGACCAGAGACGGTTTTCACAGCTCTTCCCCAGAAGGTCAGTGGTTTCAACTGATGTCAGTCCCTTTCTCAGAACCTTCTCACGGTGCAAGGCTGAGGCTGCTGTGCAGGAAAACACCACCGCGTGCTCCACCACAGCCACTTCCTGTCTCATCTCCTTCACACACAGTTGTGGCCACCTCACAGGACAGAAAGTTGGGGTGCAGGGGCCACACCACGTATGCAGCATGGTGCTCAGAACAGACTGGAGAGAAATACTGCGAGAGGGAAATTTAATCCCAGGGAGAACTGGGAATTCTGAACTGGGCTCAGCATCCATCTGGGGTCACCCTTTGGGCTGATCTTAGCCACAGGGAAAAGGTTGTGTCTCCCACAAGAGAGGAGACCTAGTAATGGACACTTGCTGCTCTGTCTTGCACTGAATGGAACGACTGTACAATAAGGGGTGCCAGTTGTATTTTATTTAGAATCCTGAGAATGGAGCTTTTTAAAGCCTCAATTGCTTTTAGAAAATGTAGCAGGTTTATTATCAAACTCATCAAGATAATTTTTGATTATTGCTTATTTTGAAACAACTGCAACTTGAAATGTGCATGAGGATGTGTGAATGGCCACCATGGTTCTGTGTGAATGCGAACACAGGAAAGCATTGTGCACGTTTTCTCTGGCTCTGTCTTACTTCCGCTAAACAAGAGATCAGGGATTGCAGAGGCAAGGCAATGGATGGGCACATGCTGACCAATCTGTAAAATGGGTTAACGTCTATCTTAGACCACAGGCAGCCTCTTTCTGCAACCCTCTTCAGGTGAGAATGGAGTGAAGGTTACAAAGCCATGGTGTTAACGAGGACTTAGGTGTATGAGCATCACTGGTATGAGATTTAACCAAATTTCTAGAAGGCAGAGAGAGGTGAGGATGCATGGGGCAGAACCTCCACATCAACACGAGCCCAGAGAAGCTGGAGCTGAGGTGGCCACAGAAGCTGAGTGTCCCAGAGAGGTCCAGGGTCTGCTGGCTGGCAGTGGGGATTAGTGGAAGATCTGCACATGAAACAGTGGGCCCCATGGTTCTCCCGGTCCCCCTAATTCAGGACCCCACATTCCAAGGTACCTTTTCCCAAGTAAATCATTAGAAGGTTCTTTTCTAAAGACTAAACCCTCCCCAGGAAATCCTCACCTTCTGGGACTCAGGGCTTCCTTCCCATGGCTGCCTGCACCTGTGCTATGGCCTCAGGTAAAGTCTGCAGTGCACCCCTGCCCGCTACGGAGCTTCCAGTTAGCTTCTCCAGTGATCTATTCTAAATATGAAAAGATAACCAACCAGAGCTGACATGTGAAGACCTATTACAGCATGAAAGAGAGAGAAGAGGTGAATTAAAGGGAAAAAATAACCCTGAAGAGAACTTCTAATTCAGGACCCCAAACCAGGAAAAACCAAACATTCAACCTTAACTATGAATCCTCCCCCTGAAGTTAGCTAAAAATATTGCCCTGGTGAGCAGAAAAGAAAATGGGCCCTTACAGGCCTGGAGCTCAGGCAAGGTGGATCCAGCAGGCAGAGGGAGGAAGCAGCTAGCTGTCACTCCCAGATGTTTCAGCAAACCTGGGGAAGTTCAGCTTCGCTTTTCTAAGCCATAATGGCATGAAAATAAGAGCCAAAGGAAAGAGCTCTCAAGGCGAGCATCTAAAAGGGGTGTCCCTACCATAAAACCCAAAGGCTACTCCCTCGGTGAAGGGTGAGCAGAAAACCAGTGACTTACAGTTAATGAAGGATGACTGAGGTTTTACAATGTTCAGAATGAAATTTAAAGATACAAAATATGCTGCTGGGTGCAGTGGCTCATGCCAGTAATCTTAGTAAGAGGATGAGACAGGAGGATCCCAAGTTTAAGGCCAGTTTAGCAATTTAGTGAGCTGCTCAACAACTTAGTGAGAGCTGTCTCAAAATTAAAAGAATAAATAGATCCTGGGGGTGCAGCTCAGTGGTAAAGTGCCCCGGGATAAATCCCCAGTGCCTGAATAAATAAATAGGAAAAGAAAATGACGAGTAGAAAACAGAGAACAATAGGAAGGTGAAATCTTTAAAGTGATAACGGTTCTCATTTTTTCTCCCTTAACTGGTAAGATTCACCAATGTACAAATTCTAGAAATCTAACAAACACCAAAGAAGAAAATTAAGGGAACTGCAGAGCATCACAGCAGGGAAAACATCTTAAAAGCTGCGAGAAGGAACAAAGTCAGACCTTTGGGGGAGGTGTGGCTTCAACTACTCTGGTTTCTTCACAGTAACAAAGGAAGAGAAAATAACAGTGAACCTGAAAGTAATGGAAGGGGAGGCCACAAGGGGTGGACTGGCCAACGCAGGAGCAGGAGTGAAATAAACACCTTTCAGACAACAAAGATTGAAAGCTACTAACACAACCTCATTAAAGGAACTTCACACTCCAGGCAAGAGGAAAGTAGTCAGAGAGTCACCTGGA
The DNA here is from genome assembly GCF_021218885.2 of Marmota monax. NCBI lineage: Eukaryota > Metazoa > Chordata > Mammalia > Rodentia > Sciuridae > Marmota > Marmota monax. The sequence continues at coordinate 80,043 of NW_026692309.1, read as the reverse complement.
GAGAGTGAAGAGAGACAGAGACCAATCTAGACAACATGAACTGTTCCAGGATTAAGAAATAAATAAATAGAATTCAAATACACAACAGCAATATATAGTTTGGGGAGGCAGTGGGAATGGGATCAAAATTCCTAAAGTAATTTACTGGATGAAAAGAGGATAAAAATATAGATTTCTTTTAGATTTTCATTAAAAATGTGCATTCTAATCACAAGGAGACCACTAAATAATTAGGAAGAATGTGTATAACTTCTTAGTAGACAAAAAGTAGCATGTGAAAAAAAAAACTACACAAACAATTCAAATTCAGGCCAAGGAAAAAAAGAAGGAAGCATTAAATCGTTTGGCTATGTAGAAAGCAAAAAATAAAGTTTCATATGTGCATCAAATAGAGACTATACTGTAAATGCACCAATCCTCCAGTCTAAAAAAATAAATAAATAAAGATTTTCAGAGTATGTAAAAAATTTTGAAACTTAAAAATTGAGAAAATTGAAAGCAAAGTACTGAAAACTAGAGCAACCAAATGCTAACAAACCAAAAAAATCAAGCGAATTAGACTTTTTATTTAATATTGATCGATAGCCTTCTATGAACCAGGCACTGTTCTAGGCAACTGAACACACCAGCAAATAATAGCACATGAGAATCTTGCCCTACTGGATCTTTAGTGTTTAGTGAGGAGACAGAAAATAAACAAAAGAAAATGCTTGTAAATTATTAAATGTATTAGATGTTGACTTACATAAGCAAGAAGATAATAAAGTATGGTAAATAAGATCAAGAGTCAGAGAAGGCAACTTAGACTTTTAGATAGTGTGGACAGGGACTAACCCTAATGACCTATTTATGAAGATAAAACATGATTTTATATTTACAGGTACCACATAAAGAGGAGTCACCTACATAAAGGGAACAACTGAATGACTACAGCAAACTGATCTTCATAAGTGTACATTAGTGATGACAGATTTTAGCACATATCTCTCAGTCATTGCTAGAACAAGCAGATAAATTAATCAAAAACTACCTAGAATAATCAAGAAATGCAGTTCATCAACTTGACCTAATGAACATACAATAATCCCCTTCATCTCAGAAGATGCCCCCCAAGACCTCAGATGGGTGCCTGAAATTCCAGAGTACCAAACCTGTATACCCTAGGTTCTTCCTACACACACACACACACACACACACACCTATGATAAAATTTAATTTACAGATTGGGCAGAGTAAGAGATTAACAACAATAACTAATCATATAATAGAGTAATTTTATCCTTATGCTATAAAAATTATACAAATGTGGTCTCTCTCTAAAATCTGATCCTACCTTTCTCACTCCTCCTCCTCCTCCTCTTCTTCCCTGAGGTGACTACAGGAAACTTAAACCAAGAACAGTGAAACTACGGATGGAGGACTCCACTATGTGTAGAATATTTCATAAAACTTCCATCAGTGGTTTTCAAGAGCACAGGGAACACCTGTGAACAGTGGTCTTATGTTTGTCCATGAGGTAATGCTCTAAAAATGTCATAGGATTAGGAATAAAATATCACCAGTCATATTTCCTGACCACAATGTAATTAAACGACAAACAAATGTTTAGAAATTAGAGAACATAGTTCTAATAATTCATGAATGATATAAAATATGATAGTAGAATTGATAAATATATAGAAGTAAAGGAGAATTAAAACATAGCACATCAAAATATCTGAGATGCAGCCAGAGAAGTAAGTACAGATTAAGTCTTAGCTTTAGGTGTATATATTAGAAAACGAATAAAAATAAATCTTTAAAATATATATATTTTAAGAAAAGAAGAAAGGAATAATAAAATAAGAGTAAGTCACAAAGTGGGATAAAATGTTGCAAATCATAAATCTAATGAAGAACTTGATGAAAAAGAACGAAATATATAAAGAACCCTTCCAGGGGGATCCAAGATGGTGGGCCACAGGGAGGCTGCATTCTGTGTCACTCCAGGACCTGGGATTCAAGTAGTGGGAATATTGTTTCTCTGAGAGTGATTAGAGGACTCCCGACAGCTGCTTCCACGCAGGACTCCCAAGCACTTGCTCATGCAGGACCTCCGGGTGCACGAGCAGGACCACCAGCATCAACACCCACACAGGACTCCTGGCCCCCCCTCCTGTGCAGTAATCCTGGCTGCTGCTCCCATGCAGGACACCCATCTGCTGCCCATGTGCAGGAACTCTAGCCACCACTCCCTGTGGACCCCCACCCACCAACATGGGGCTCCCCCCCCCATTGCCTCCATCTTGAGACACTGCAATCACTGCAATAGTCCCCTACACATGGCAGCCTGCACCTGGGGACACCGCACAGGGCTGAAGACAGCCGCCAGCCATAACATGTCATGCCACAGAGCTGCATCTCTGAACACACCGCTCAAGGCCACCACCCAGCCCCATCCTACCCAAAACCCCATCCCAGAAAGTACCCCCCTCTATCTTGGGATGCCATCTTTAGTTGGGACAACTCCCAGCTGGGGCTTAGAAGCGATTTCAAGGTAAATTTAGTCCCCAACTGAACCCTCTCCTGGCAGCCACTAACCCAGCACAGAGCTTGTGGCTACACGGCCGGTCTATAGCTTGCAAAACCTGGTCCTGAGCTGCCCAATACAAAACTGCTCTCCACAACAATGCGCAGCCCCCAGAGCGCAGCCAAAAAACCTCCAGAGTGAAAGGTTCCTGTTTGGGAAATAGAAAAGGGCGGGGGGCAGTGGGTGAGATACAGTTTAGAGACTAACTTAGAGACCAAGAATTGTGAGGTTTACAGGAGATATAAGGAGGTAAGTCCAGGGCCTCACATCACACAAGCAGGACTGGCAAGTGCTATACCCCACATACACTAGCTCTACCCCCAAGACCAACCCTCCCACCCTAATAACTTTCACCTTCCTGAGGGTGGAGATGCCAGCAAACAACAGACAACTCCACCTGTTGGATGGGAAGGCAAGCAGGGAAGACACTGATCTCCAACAAAAACAGTCCTGTACCTGTACCTTCCTTGGAGATTTCTCTCTCTCTCTCTCTCTCTCTCTCTCTCTCTCTTTTCTCCGCACATCCCCAACATTTTTAAAACCAAGTACTTTTCATGAATTAGGCTCCTGAGGGCTAGGACGTGAATAGTACATTGCAGTTGTGTTGTATATTCTTTTATCTTCTATTTTTAAATTTTATATTTTCTTAACATTTCTATTTGTTTGTTTTTTGTATTCTATTGTCTTCCCACTTATTGTCTCTCCAAAATCACTTTCTCTCTCTTCTCCTGCTACTAATCAAACTCTTTAGATTCCTCTTTCATGCTAAAATCTAATGACACTTTATCCTCACCTCTACCCCCTCAACATCTCATTCTACACCTCAAAAGGGATAAAAAAGGACATTTCATACATCAACAAGACACAACAATTATAAATATACATGTTCCAAACAATAGAGCACCTAAATTCATTAAACAAACTCTTCTCAAGTTTAAGAGTCAAATAGACTACAACACAATAATTCTGGGTGACTTTAACACACCTTTTATACTACTAGATAAATCTTCCAAACAAAAGCTGAACAAAGAAACTATAGAACTCTATTGAGTTCAATACAATCAATAACTTGGACTTAACTGACATATATAGAACATTTCATCCTTCAACAAGTGAATATACTTTCTTCTCAGCAGCACATGGATCCTTTTCTAAAATAGACCATATATTTGGCCATAAAGCAACTCTTAGCAAATACAAAAAAATAGAGATACTACCCTACATTCTACCAGATCATAATGGAACAAAATTAGGTATTAATGATAAAATTAAAAAATGGAAGCTACTCCAACACCTGGAAACTACATAACATGCTATTGAATGAACAATAGGTTGCAAAAGACATCAAGGAGGAGATTAAAAATCCTTAGAGGTCAATGAGAACACTGATACAACATATCAAAATCTCTGGGACACTATGAGGCAGTGCTAAGAGGAAAGTTCATTGCATGGAGTTCATTTCTTAAAAGAAGAAAAAGTCAACAAATAAATGACTTAACATTACATCTCAAAGCCCTAGAAAGAGAAGAACAAATCAACACCAAAAGCAGTAGAAGACAGGAAAAAATTGAAATCAGAGCTGAAATTAATGAAATTGAAATAAAAGAAACAACTGAAAAAGTTGACAAAACAAAAAGCTGATTCTTTGAAAAAGTGAATAAAAATTATAAACCTTTAGCCATGCTAATGAAGAGAAGGAGCGAGAAACCTCAAATCACTAACACCTATGATGACAAAGGAAATATCACGATGGACACAACAGAAATACAGAATATAATTAGAAATTATTTTGAAAATTTATACTTCAATAAAATAGAAAATATCAAAGTCATTGACAAATTTCTAGAGTCATATGATTTGCCAAACTGAATCAGGGTGATATACACAATTTAAAAGATCGATTTCAAGCAATGAAATAGAAGACGCCATCAGAAGCCTACCAACCAAGAAGAGCCCAGGACAGATGTATCCACAGCTGAGTTCTACAAGACCTTCAAAGAAGAACTAATACCAATTCTCCTCAAGTTATTCCATGAAATAGAAAAAGAAGGAACACTTCCAAACTCACTCTATGATCCTGATTCCAAAATCAGACAAAGACACAACAAAGAAAGAAAATTTCAGACCAATATCTCTAATGAACATAGATGCAAAAATTCTCAGTAAAATTCTGGCAAATTGAATTAAAAAGCATAAAAAAGATAGTGCTCCATGATCGAGTCAGATTCATCTCAGGGATGTAAGGTTGGTTCAGCATATGGAAATCAATAAATGTAATTCATCACATCAGTAGACTTAAAGATAAGAATCATCGGCCTGGGGTTTCAGCTCAGTGATAGAGTGCTCGCCTAGCACATGCGGGGTGCTGGGTTTGATTCTCAGCACCACTTAAAAATAAAATAAAGGTATTGTGTCCAACTACAACTAAAACAAAATATAAAAATGACAAGAATCATATGATCATCTCAATACAGAAGAAGCATTTGACAAAATACAGCACCCCTTCATGTTCAAAACTCTAGAAAAACTAGGGATATAAGGAATATATCTCAACATTGTAAAAGCTATGTATGCTAAGCCCCAGGCCAATATAATTCTAAACGGAGAAAAATTGAAAGCATTCCCTCTAAAAACTGGAACAAGACAGGAATGCCCTCTTTTACCACTTCTATTTAAAATAGTTCTTGAAACTCTAGCCAGAGCAATTAAACGAAAGAAATTAAAGTGATATGAATAGGAAAAAAAGAATTCAAACTAACAATATTTGCCGATGACATGATTCCATACCTGGAAGACCCAAAAAATTCTACTGGAAAACTTCTAGAACTAATAAATGAATTCAGCAAAGTAGCAGGATATAAAATCAACACTCATAAATCAAAGGCATTTCTGTATATCAGTGACAAATTCTCTGAAAGGGAAATGAGGAAAACTACCCCATTTACAATAGCCTCAAAAAAAAAAAAATCTTGGGAATCAACTTAACAAAAAGGTGAAAGACCTCAACAATGAAAACTACAGAACACTAAAGAAAGAAATTACAGAAGACCTTAGAAGATGGAAAGATCTCCCTTGTTCTTGGATAGGCAGAATTAATATTGTCAAAATGACCCTACTACCAAAATCACTATACAGATTTATTGCAATTCCAATCAAAATCCCAATGACTTTACTCATAGAACTAGAAAAAGCAGTTATGAGACACTCAGAATAGTTAAAGCAATCCTTAGCAAGAAGAGTGAAGAAGGTGGCATTACTATACCAGACCTTAAGTTATATTACAGAGCCACAGTAAAAAAAAAAAAAAAAAACAGCATAGTATTGGCACCAAAATAGACTGGTAGACCAATGGTACAGAATAGATGACACAGAGACTAACCTACATAATTACAGTTAGCTCATTAGACAAAGGCACCAAAAACATATATCAGAGAAAAGATAGCTTCTTCAACAAATGGTACTAGAAAAACTAGAAATCCATATGCAGCAAAATGAAGTTAAACCCCTGTCTCTCACCATGCACAAAATTGAACTCAAAGTGGGTCAAGGATCTAGGAATTAAACCAGAGACTCTGCACCTAATCCATCCAACTTCTTTATCAAGACTCCTATAGCCCAAAAAATAGAATCTAGAATCAATAAACGGGAGGAATCAAACTAAAAAGCTTCTACACAGCAAAAGAAACAATCAGTGAGGTGAATAGAGAGCCTACAGAATGGGGGAAATTTCTACCACACGCACATCAGATAGAGCACTAATCTTTAGGATATATAAAGAACTCAAAAACCTTAACATCAAAAAAACAAATAATCCAATCAATAAATAAACCAAGGAACTGAACAGACCTTTCTCAGAAGATGATATACAATCAATCAATAAATATATAAAAATTTTCAACATCTCTAGCAATTAGAGAAATGCAAAACAATACTCTTCTAACATATCATCTCACTTCAGTCAGAGTGGCAGCTATTAAGAATACAAACAAATGTTGGCAAGGATATGGAGAAATCGGCACACTCATACATTGCTGGTGGGACTGCAAATTGGTACAACCAATATGAAAAGTGATATGGAGATTCCTTGGAAAACTTGGAATGGAACCACCATATGACCCAGCTATCCCACTCCTCAGGATGTACCCAAATGACTTAAAAACAACATACTATAGTGATGCAGCCCTATCAATGTTTATAGCAGCACAATTCACATTTGCTAAATTGTGGAACCAACCTAGATGCCCTTCAGTAGATGAATGGATAAAGAAACTGTGGCATATATACACAATGGAATATTGCTCAGCATTAGAAGAGAATAAAATCATGGCGTTTGCAGATAAATGGATAGCATTGGAGAATATTATGTTAAGTGAAGTAAGCCAATCTTAAAAACCAAATGCCAAATGTTTTCTCTGATATGTGGATGCTGACCATAATGAGGATGGGGGTAGCATGGGAAGAATGGAGGAACTCTAGATAGGGCAAGGGGAGGGAGGAGAAGAGAGGGGGTATGGGGGTAGGAAAGACGGTGGAATGAGATGGACACCATTACCCTAAGTACATGTATGAAGACATGAATGGTGTGAAAATAGTTTGTGTACAACCAGAGAAATGGAAAGATGTATTCTATATGTGTATTATGAATTGAAATACATTCTGCTGTCATGTATAACAAATTAGAATAAATAAATAAATTTAAAAAATAAATCATCATTACACATTAAAGAAGAACCCTTACAACTTAATAAGAAAGGCAAATAATTTCATTGTAAAATAAGAAAACTGAATAAGTGTTTCTGACATTCAGTAAACTACAGGATGGTGCAATGGATAAGTTTTAACAGATGTATGTCAGAGTGAAATGGCAGCATGGTCAAGATGACAAACACGCCTGTCCGTCCCCACAGCTTCCTCATGCCCTCTGTGACCCATCTCTACTCACCCCAGCAGCCACCGACAGCCATGCACTGACGTCCCTAATGACGGTTCCTTGCTGTGGACATGGGAATGGCTTAGGCCCGCTGCAAACCTGAGACCTCAGATCTGTCACGGAGGAGGAGGCGATTTTTATCACCATCGTCAACACATTCACAACAGGGCATTTTGTTGGTTCCAAATTCAGAGAATGAAAGCCAATTTAGAAGGAATTTTGGCTTGTCAAGACACTACTTTAGCAGGAACAAAGAAAATCACATTTGGGGCTAAGCAAGGTGTCTCTCAAGACCTGGGACTGGGTGAAAAGCTCACTCTCCCCGGGTTGGCGGGCAGGACCAGCCCTAGAGGAATTATCCGGGATGTGAGGTTTAGCATCTCCAACCCCCGCCGTGCCCTTCTCGCCGGCCAGGGAGTCTTCCTCACAGGACACCCCATCCTGCCTCATCCACTCTGCGTTCCTCCCCAGGCCACTACTGTGTGTTTGCCAGAGAGGCTCTTGGTTGTGTTGGAATCGTGAAATTTGCCAACCTGACACAGGCAGAAACAGGTGGAGGATGATACAGCGAGAGACAGAATTAAAGGCCTGTGCACAGCAAGGTGCTCAGCAGGGTCCCTTGGCCTGCATCCACCAGATGCCAGAAGCAGCACCCCAGCTGTGCCAACAAAATGTGCCTCTAGAGTTTGTTCAATGTCCTCTGGTGGCCAAAATTGCCCCCACTGGAGAACTACTGCCTTCGATATTTCATATGAAATGTGGTTTCCATACACAATGGGGCTTCACTCAGCTGTAGAGAGAGTGAGATCACAGCATTTCAGGATGGAGAACATGATGGCAGTGAGGTAAGCCAGGCTCAGAAGGTCAAGGATGGAATGTTTTCTCCCACATGCGCAAGCTAGAGCAAAGTAAGGGGATCAAGGGGAAATGGAAGGGAGAGCAGGGGAGCAGTGGAAGGGGATTGGGGAGGAGGGAAGACGGCAGGAAGAGAGAGCAATGGTGGGATGAAGTTGACCAATATACACCTATGGTGGGATTCACTGGTGTGTGTGTGTGTGTGTGTGTGTGTGTTTATATCAGATATATATGTATGATATAAAAATCTGCAAGTAAATAGAGAAGACCAGTAGGGTACAGCAAAGGGGGAGGAGGATGGAGGGTAGGGAAAAGGAAAGTACATGAACTGAAGTGAAGCAAATTATATTCCATAGATTCCATTTTTATTTCATAGAATTATGTCAAAATGAACCCCATATTGTGAATAATGATCATGTACTACTAAAATAATTTTTTAAAACAACACAGACCTATGTGTTGATGAGACCATTTTTCTAAAAAGCATTTGCCTTTAGAAATAATAATCAGTGAATCTTTACCCATAAGAACTCCTGGTTGTTATTCATGGACTATATACTCAGCATTTTGGCAAATGACCACTTCCTCTAGAAGTCAGTCCTGCAATCTTGGGAGGCTCAATATTCCCAGTTTTTCTGGTACTCCTCTGGTGGAGTTGTCTTCAGGGTTATCAGCACAATGGAAGACAAGTCTCTAGAACAATAGTTGCAGTTTATTTTTAACCATCTGCACACTTTCAAGTTTGGTGATATGCTACCGACCAGATGGAAATTCTGTCTAAAAAGGAAGTGCATTCTCAAGAGGTTACACTGTGGTCTGTAGGAATGGGGAAGGTTCCACGCCCCTTTACTGCAGATCCCTTCACTGCCCGTCCCCTCTTCTCTGCCTATGAGGACATGGAGGACTCCTCAGCATGGGGTATTAGCTCATCAGGGCACATCCCTGACTGGCCTTAAGAAAATAGGATTCAAGTTTCATAAGGGACACTTTTCCCACATCAGATATTGCAGACCACCACGTAAGCAGAGCACTGCTCTGAGAACCTGCCCCTCACAGGGACTCCTGCTAACCCCACTCACTTGAAACTTCTCAATTACAGGAACGATGACCCTTAAGACTGGCACGTTCTCAGGTCCTCCCTGGAATAATCTCCAAAGGGAAAAAAACCTGCATGGAATTGATATATAATAATGCAATTAAGTAAGAGGGCTCTGCAGTCAAGGGGAGACGAAATTTATTATTTTCCTCTCGTCCCTTCAAACTTGCTCCCTAGAGCTAGCTGTTCCCTGCCTCATGAAGGAAATCTTGGACAGATTCTTCTCAGAAAAAAATATCCAGTCACTGCTAGTCACCTTTGTATAATCAAAATATCCAGGGGTCCAACTCTGACCTTCACTTGAGGGCAAACCTTCCTCAGTTGTGCCTGCTCAGGTTCAGGGACTGCAGTGTGTCCAGGTCTCCTTAACCCTCTCCCAACGCTGGATTCTCCTCCTTATCCAGCCACTAGAGTCAATGTGAGGGGTGCAGTCTGGCCCTGTTGGGGACAGATATAAAAAAAATAATTAATAATTTAGACTTAACAATATATATAGAATATTTCATCCATCAACAAGTGAATATACTTTCTTCACAGCAGCACATGGATCCTTCTCTAAAATAGACCGTATCTTGGGCAACTCTTAGCAAATACGAAAAAACAGAGATAATAACTTGCATTCCAACAGATCATGATGGAATTAAATTAGAAATCAACAATAAAATAAAAAATAGAAGCTACTCTACCACCTAGAGAATAAATAATATGCTATTGAATGATGAATGGATAGCAGAAGAAATTAGGGATGAAAAAAATATTTACGGGTAAATGAGAATAGTGATACAACACATCAAAATCTCTGGGACACTATGAAGGCAGTGCTAAGATAAAAGTTCATTGCATTAATCTCATTCCTTAAAAGAATAGAAAGTCAACAAATAAATAACCTAGCGTTACATCTTAAAGCCCTAGAAAAAGAAGAAAAATTAACACCTAAAGAAATAGAAAACAGGAAATAATTACATCAGAGCTGAAATTAAAACAAAAGAAATAATCCAAAATATTGACAAAACATAAAGTTCTTTGAAAAAAAATAAATAAAATAGATAAACCCTTAGCCAAGCTAACAAAGATTAAGAGAAAACTCAAATTACTAAAATCCATGATGAAAAAGGAAATATCTCATAGGACACAAAGGAAATATAGATGATAGTCAGAAACTATTTTGAAAATTTATGCTCTAATAAAATAGAAAGAAGACATCAATAAATTTCTGGAGACATACAATCTACTCAGAATGAATCAGGAGGACATCGAAAATTTAAATGAATAAATTTCAAGCAGTGAAATTGAAGATGTCATCAAAAGCACAGGACCAGATGAATTCTCAGTGGAGTTCTACTAGACCTTCAAAGAAGATCTAGTAGAACTTCCAACCTTCCTTAAATTATTCCATGAAGTAGTAAAGGAGGGAGCACTTCCAAACTCATTCTATGAAGCTAATATCACCCTGATACCAAAACCAGACAAAGACACATCAAAGAAAGAAAACTTCAGACCAATATCTCTGATGAACATAGATGCAAAAATTCTTAATAAAATATTGGCAAATCGTGTACAAAAACATATTTAAAAGATAGTGCACAGTGACCATGTAGGATTAATTCCAAGGATGCAAGGTTGGTCAACATATGGAGGTCAATAAACATTATTCTTCACATCAACAGACTTAAAGACGAGAATCATATGATTATCTACATAGATGCAGAAAAAGCATTTGACAAAATACAATATCAATTCATGTTCAAAATACTAGAAAAACTAGGGATAGTAGGAACATACCTCAACATTGCAAAAACTATCTATGCTAGACTCAGGGCCAACATCATTCTAAATGGAGAAAAATTGAAAGAATTTTTTCTAAAAACTGGAACATGACTGGGATACCCTCATTCACCACTTCTATTCAACATAGTCTTGGAAACCCTAGCCTGAAAAACTAGACAGAAGAAAAAAATTAAAGGGATGCAAATAGAAAAATAAGAACTCAAACTATCCCTATTTGCCAGTGACATGATTCTATATTTAGAAGACCCCCCAAAAACAAAATTTCCACCAAAAACTCTAGAACCCATAAATAAATTCAGCAAGGAAACAGGATATAAAGTTAACCCATAGTTCAATTGCATTCCTACATATCTGTAATGAATCAACTGAAATAAAAATTAGAAAAACTATTCCATTCACAATAGCCTCAAAAAAAAAAATAAAATGTTTGGGAATCAATCTAGCAAAAGAGGTGAAAGTCCTCTACCATGACAACTATAGAACTCTAAAGGAAGAACTTGAAGAAGACATTAGAAGATGGAAAGATCTACCATGTTCTTGGATAGGCAGAATTAATATTGTCAAAATGGCCATATTACCAAAAGCACTATACAGATTTAATGCAATTCCTATTAACTTTCTGATGAAATTTTTCATAGAAATAGAAAAAGCAGACATGAAATTCATTTGGAAGAATAAGAGTCCCAGAATAGCCAAAGCAGTACTCAGTGAAAAAAATCGAAGCAGGTGGCATCACAATACCAGACCTTTAATACTACTCCAGAGCTATAGTAACAGAAATGGCATGGTATTGGCAACAAAACAGATATAAGACCAATGGTACAGAATAGAAGACACAGAGACAAACCCACATAAATACAGCTATGTCATACTAGACAAAGGCACCATAAACAGACATTGAAAAAAAAGCCTCTTCAACAAATGGTGCTGGGAAAACTGGAAATCCATAACAAAATGAAATCAGATCTCTATTTCTCATCCTCTGCAAAACTCAACTCAAAGTGAATCAAGGATTTGGGCATTAGACAAGAGACCCTATGCCTACTGGAAGAAAAAGTAGGCCCAAATCTCCATCATGTTGGCTTAAGGAATGAATCCCTCAATATGACTCCTAAAGTACAAGAAGTAAAACTAGGAGTCAATAAATGGGATGGGATCAAACTAAAAAGCTTCTTCCAGCAAAGGAAGCAATCAAGAACTTGAAGAGAGAGCCTACAGAATAGGAGAAAATATTTGCCACATATGCCTCAGATAGAGCATTAATCTCCAGAATAAATAAAGAAATTTTAAAAAACTTAACACCAAGAAAAAAACAAACAAACAAATAGTCCAATCAATAAATGGGCAAAGAAACTAACAGACACTTCACAGAAGAAATATGGTCAGTCAACAAACATAAAAAACGGTTCAACATCTCTAGTAATTAGAGAAATGAAAATTAAAACTACACTGAGATTTCTTCTCACTCCAGTCAGAATACAAGTAACAATCACATTGGTGAGGATGTGGGGGAAAAGGTACACTCATACATTGCTAGTGGGACTGCAAATTGATGCAACCACTCTGTAAAGTGATATGGAGATTCCTTAGAAAACTTGAAATGGAACCACCATTTGACCCAGTTATCCCACTCCTCAGGATGTACCCAAAGGACTTAAAATCAGCATACTATAGTGATGCAGCCACATCAATGTTTATAGCAGCTCAATTCGCAATAGCTAGGCTACAGAACCAACCTAGGTGCCCTTCAACAGATGATTGGAGAAAGAAAATGTGGTACATATACACAGTGGAATATTACTTAGCCAAAAGTAGGAATGAAATTATCACATTTACTGGTAAATGGATGGAACTGGAGACTATCAATAAACCAATCCCCAAACCAAAGGCCAAATGACCTCCGATATGTGGATGCTAACTCACAATAGGCATTGGGAGGGAGGAGTGGAGGTTCACTGGGTTGGACAGTGGGGACCAGGGGAAGAGGAAGAGAGGATGGGAATAGGAAAGACAGTAGAATGAATTGGAATTTAACTTTCCTATGTTCATATAGGAGTAGAAGACCAGTGTGACTCCACATCATCTGCAACCACAAAAATGAGAAGTTATACTCCATGTATGTATGTCAAAATACATTCTACTCTCATGCATAAGTAAAAAGAACAAACAAAAAAATTTAGACTATTATTACAGTTAAAAATTTGTCACTTTGACTGTTTTCCTGGCCTCTATGTAATTTATTTCTCCTCTGATCTTTATTAACTTCCTCCTTCTGCTAACTTTGAACTTTGTTTGTATTTTCTAGCTCTTTGAGATATAAAGTTAAGTTAGTTGAAATCTTTTGTCTTAATGCACGTGTTTATTTATTGTGCTATGTGGGCATTATCTGAAACATTATTTTGCTGCTTCGTAGGTTGTATTATATTTCCATTTTCATTCGTCTCAAGATATTATCTTTCCCTTTTGATCTCTGCTTTGATCCATTGGTTTTTCAGGAGTTTGTTGTTTAATTTCCAAATCTCTGTGAATTTTCCATTTTCCCTTGTTGAGAGCCACAGCCGAAGGGGCCCCAGCAAACTTCCAGCTGCCAGCAAACTTCCAGCTGCCAGCTGATGATTGGCTCACAGTGGCCCCAGCAACTTCTAGCTGCCAACTGATTGGCTCCTCTGCGGTGATGCTCATTGGGCTGTTTCCCTGCCCTTTCAGACCACGGAGCTGCTCATTGGGGGACTTTTTTGGCTCCGCCCACGTGACCCAGCCAATCGGCCTCAAGAGCAGGAGGAGTGGGGGAGGTGGAGAGGCTTGTGGGAAGCTGGTGGTGGCAGTTGGGCTCTGAAGGTTTTTCCTGAGGAGCTGATTTGTTTGGCATGTGTGGTTCTAAAAATAAAGTTCGTTTCTTTTGACAAGTGGCTCCTGAATTGTGCCCAGCCAGACTGCGGCATTCCCTCATGTTATTGATCCCAGTTTTTTGTTGTTGGGGTTGGAAAAGATGTTGGATATGGCTTCTGTCTACTCAAGTTTGTTAAGATGTGTGCTGTGGCCTAGCTGTGATCTATCCTAGACACTTTTCCTGAGCACATGAAAGAATGTGTCTTCTGATGTCATAGGGAAGAGTGTTCTGTGGTGTCTAGTAAGTCCATTTGGTTATAGTGATGTTTACGTTCACTATTGATTCTGTCTGGATGAGCTACCCATCGTAGAAGATGGGATATAAGAATCCCCTACTCTTGGTGTATTTCTACATATTTCTCCCTTCAACTCTGTTCAAATTTGACTCTCTCAGTACTTAGGTGCTCAATATTGAGTGCATGTGTCTGTATAATTGTTATATCCTCTTAATTAACACCTCATCATTATATGATGATCTTGTCTCTTGTGACAGTTTTTATCTAGGTATATATCCCTTACCGTTTGAATCATGATGTCCCCACCAAATCTATATGTTGAAATCTGCTGAGAGCCACAGCCTAGTCGGAATGGCCCCTGGCATTTTGCCAGAAGTAATGGTTGAGAGGTGAGCCATTAAGATAATGTTGGATTGATTCAATTGTATATTAGACCTTTACTGTCTGGTATAGGGCAGCTCTTGCTGCCTCTGGTGCCCACTACTTTGGAGTTCCCGTTGAGTTCTCGTGGGATTCGGAGAGTGGGTGCGCGCACAGCCCGGTGGGGGGAGTTCCAGTTGGTGTGTGGTGTGTTCCTGGAGGAGCTGTGTGGGTGGCGTTCGGGAGAGTTCCCGGGGAGCATGTGTGGAGTGTGCTGGTGGAGTTCGGAAATAAAGTTTGTTCCTGCTTGAGTGGCTCGTGATTTATGCCCAGCCAGACTGCGGCATTTGGTGGCCCATATGGGGAACGCCTGAAGCTCGGAGGTAAGTGAAATTGCTTGCCCTTGAGGGAAGGCGAGAAAATAGGTGAACATTTCAAAAAACAATGTGTTCTTGTTTTGATTTGTTTTGTTTTTGTTTCAAGCTGCCTATCCCTAGAACTTTCTCAGGTAAACTGGGAAAAATGGTTGGCTCAAGGTTTGAAGTTGTTCGGCCCTGAGGAAGAGATAGAGATAGACCACGAAAATACATTTCAAGAAAATAGGAAAATTGATACAATGATTTTTTGTTCTGTTATTGTTTCATTCTGTTTGGGTTTTGTTTTGTGTTAACTTGTTGGGTTGCGTTATCTTTATAGTGGATTATAAATTAGTAAAAAACAAACCGAAAGAGTGTTAAGTAAATTGTTAGAGGTTCAGACCATGGAGAAAGACATTTTAGATCAAGTAAAAGAGAAGGTCTCTTGAGCTAGCCAGAAAAAGGAAGAAAATTTAAAGGAGGAAGAACTATCAGGGAAAAAGTTACAACAGGAGGCTGCTACTAACACCTTTCTATCACCAGAGGGCGTAAGTGTCCAACCAACAGCTACACCTATAGAGACAACATATGCTATGGGGCCCCCAACCCCCGTAGTTGATAGATGGGATCCTGAGACAGGACCTCAAAGATTAGCATGCCCTGTACTTGAGCAGGCAGGAGGGCAGTGAATTTACAGTGCTTTAGATTTCAAAACAGTGAAACAGTTAAAGGAGGCTGTAACAACCTATGGTCCCCAAGCACCCTTCACTGTAAGCATGGTCGAATCCATTACCAACTTGGACATGATGCCAGCAGACTGGGCTAGTATGTGTAAATCTGTGCTAAATGGAGGGCAATATTTGTTATGGAAGGTTGCCAATGAGGAATTTTGCACGGAGATGGCTAGGCAAAATGCAGCAGCCGGTTACCCTCAAAGAAATCTAGATATGTTGTTAGGAAAAGGACCTTATGAGGATCAGCAGCAACAAATTAGATATGATTCTGCTATATACTCACAAATTGCTGCAGATGCAGTTAGGGCTTGGATGACTTTACAAGGACATGGAGATTTACAAGGTCAATTATCTAAGGTAATACAGGGAGCTAATGAACCTTACGCTGAATTTGTAGATAGGCTTATTCAAACAGCTACCAGAGTTTTTGGGGATACAGAGCAAGCAATGCCATTAATTAAACAGCTAGCCTATGACCAAGCAAACAAAGGGTGCAGGGAGGTCATTAGACCATGGAAACATGAAGATTTAAACACATATATTAAATTATGTAGAGACATTAATGAACAAGGGCAAGTCTTGGCAGCTGCAGTACAACAGGCTTTAGATGCCAGGCCAAAAACATTCTACAATTGTGAACAAATAGGACATTTTAAAAGGAATTGCCCCATAGGAGGAGGGTTTAACAAAACTAGGTATCAAAGGGGTAGAATACCGGGTATTTGCCAACGATGCCGTAGAGGGAGACATTGGGCTAATGAATGCTGTTCTCAAAACACCATAGAGGGTACTCCGTTATCAAAAAATGGACAAGGACCAGGTGTTTACCCAAGATATCGTGGAGAAAGGCATCGGGCTCCATGGCCAAAAAACGGACAGGGGGGCCCAATGCTCCGGGGCCCATGACCACAAATATATGGGGCACTGGAGGAACCCAGCAACACCATCAGGGTAGTGCCCAGGACACATTATCCATTAGATCTCTCATCAGATGAACCAGAGGGAGCGCAGGGTTGGACATCTGCGCCTCCACCAGAGCAGTACTAACTCCAGAGATGGGAGTTCAAATCATTCCCACAGGAGTAAAATGACCTCTTCCCCAAGGAACAGTAGGCTTATTGTTAGGACGCAGTTCTTCTACTCTAAAAGGACTTATGATAAGTCCTGGGGTAATTGATCCCAATTATGAAGGTGAAATAAAAATTATAGCTAGTTCTCCAAGGGGTATATCAGTAATTTCACCAGGAGATAGAATAGCACAGTTATTAATAATACCCAGCCTGCATGATAAATTTTCCAGTAGTACTATAGAAAGAGGTTCCAGGGGATTAGGCTCCACAGGTGTAGATTGGGCTATGCTTTCTTTAAATTTAGATTCTCGCCCAATGCTAAAACTAAATATTCAAGGACATGAATTTAATGGGCTACTGGACACAGGTGCAGAACTTAGCATCATCTCTCATCAATAATGGCCAAAACATTGGCCATTACAACAAGCCATTCAAATGCTTTGAGGCCTAGGAGTGGCAACTAATCCCCATAGAAGTGCAATGGTATTAGATTGGAAGGATCCTGAAGGATGTGAAGGAACTATACAGCCATATGTATTGGATCATCTTCCTATAAAATTATGGGGATGAGATCCTAGATCAATTAGGTTTGACATTAACAAATAACATCAATCCAAATGCGCCCACTATTATGGCTAGACAAGGTTTTAGGAAAGGAAAAAGATTAGGAGAAAAAGGACAAAGTATAGTGGCGCCAATACAAATAAATAAATAGATAGACATGGATTGGGTTTTCAGGAGGGGTCACTGAGACACTAAAAATTACTTGGAAATCAGAAAGACCAGTATGGGTTCCTCAGTGGCCCCTGACTAAAGAAAAGATACAAGCAGCCCATGACCTGGTCAAACAACAATTAGCAGAGGGACATATACAACTGTCTGTATCTCCCCATAATACTCCCATTTTTGTCATCAAAAAGAAATCTGGTAAATGGAGATTATTGCAAGATTTAAGAGCCATTAATAATGAGATGGTTATTATGGGACCTGCTCAGTCAGGAATTCCTCAATTGTCTGCTTTGCCAAAAACCTGGTATGTTTTAGCTATAGATATTAAAGATTGTTTTTTTTCAATTCCAATTCATCCTGAGGATAGTCCACATTTTGCATTTACTGTCCCTGCATTGAATCATGAAGGTCCTGATCAGAGACATGAATGGAAAGTACTCCCTCAAGGGATGGTTAACAGCCCAACTATGTGTCAAATTTATGTTAACAAAGAAATCCAGCCACTTAGAAATCAAAATCCTGAACTACAAATATTTCACTCTATGGACGATGTATTATTAGCACACAAAGATAAAAACACATTGCTAGAATGTTATGCCACACTTACAAATTTATTAAAAAATTATAATCTAGAGATAGCAATAGATAAAGTACAATTAAATTTTCCAATTAATTATTTAGGAGTTCTATTATACTCAACCATGGTCTGTCCACCAAGAATTCAAATACGAGTAGATCAACTCAAATCACTTAATGACTTTCAAAAGTTATTAGGAGACATAAATTGAATAAGGCCTTATCTAGGCATACCAACAGGAGAGTTGGGACCTTTATTTGATATCCCAAAAGGTTCATCAGATCCAAATTCACCCCGCATGTTAATGCCTGAAGCAAGAAGGGCATTAAAAGTCATTGAAACATATATGGAAAATATGCATTTGGATAGAATTGATATAAGTTTGCCTTTATTATTTATTGTACTAACAACAAAAAATATTCCTACAGGAGTATTTTGGCAAGAAGGTCCATTATTGTGGATACATTTATCTCATTCTCCTAACACTATTCTTACTAGGTATCCTGAGGCTGTAGGACAATTGATACTCAAAGGAATAAAAGCAGCAAAGGGAGTGTTTGGAATTTCTCCGAATAAAATTATTACTCCATATACTATGGATCAAATTGATGAGTTAAATACTTAGGCAATAATCATGTGTAAATCTAATGTTACATTTGATAATCACTTACCATCTAATCCTTTGTTGTCTTTTTGGTCTTCGCATCCTGTAGTTTTTCCAAAAATGACAAGAAAAACACCTATCATGAATGCTCCAAATATATTCACTGATGGGTCAAATAATGGTACAGCAGCAGTAGTTACCCCTGATCAAACTTTTACATTTTTAGTACCCAAACAATCAGCTCAAAAGGTAGATCTTAATGCAGTATTACAAGCTTTTGTGATGTTTAAAGATTCTGTATTCAATTTATTTTCTGATAGTCAGTATATAGTTAATGCTATAGTATCCCTTGAAGATGCTGGTAGGATTTCCCCTTCCTCTACTGTCTTCTCTTTGTTTTCCACTATTCAAAGTTTAATCTGGGACAGAAAAGATCCTTCGTTATAGGACATATCAGAACACATACAGGATTGCCTGGAGCCCTTAGTTTGGGCAATGATTTAGCAGATAAAACTACACATGACATACATATTTTCTCTACACTAGAAGAAGCTACAAATTTTCATAAAAGGTTCCATGTCAATGCTAATACTTTACAAAAGCGTTTTAAAATAACTAAGGAACAAGCTATACAAATAATAAAAACAATGTCAAAATTGTGTGACCTTTTTACCACAAGTTAATCTTGGAGTCAATCCTAGAGGACTGACACCTAACCATATTTGGCAGATGGACATCACACACTTGCCAGAATTTGGAAAATTAAAATATTTGCATGTTACAGTTGATACTTCTTCTGGATTTTTGATGGGCTCCCTTCATGCTGGAGAAAAAACTAAAGATATTATAGCTCATTGCTTACAAAAATTTGCCACTGTGTGCATTCCAAAACAGTTAAAAACAGATAATGCCCCTGGCTTTACCTCTACCTCTTTTAAAAAATTTTGCTCATCATTTGGCATTACTCATATAATAGGAATCCCATACAATCCACAGGGACAAGGCATAGTTGAAAGAGCTCATCAAACTATTAAAATGTACTGTGATAGTAGGAGCAAATGTGACTCCATTTTGTTTTATGACTTCATCCTGTAAAACAACCATGCCAAGTTGAAGAGTCATGACTGGAGCAAGATGTTCTTTTCCTTTTGCTATAGATTCCTTTAAGAACACGGAACTACCTAACAGGGTATTGTTTCTGTAACTAGGGTAACGGGGCTCTGTTTCTGTAACTGGGGTGACTGGGCTAACTGTGATTGGTTAGGCTTCCCTCTGCTTGACTGCACTGTCCCGCTTCTGTAACCTGGCTTGCTTGCATTGGCTAGACCCCCCGAACATCCCTTTTGTGGTTTTCAGGCTTATAAGGAGTGCCCTTGTAATTGTTCCGGGCTGATCAGGGGAACAGCTTTATGTTCTGGTCAGCCGGCACCGTTGTGCTTCAATAAAGGCTTGATTCAATTATACGTGAGTGGTCTGGAAGTCAGTTTATGAAACCCTGGGACGAAGCTTTAACTATAACAGTACTTATTAAAGCAAAAAGAGGGAATTGGGAAGGGGTATATATCCCCCAAAGATAAATTTAAAATAACCCTTTTTACTCTAAACTTTTTAAATTTGGATTCATCAGGGCTTAGTGCTGCAGAAAGGCATATGTGTCCAAAAAATGTACATAAGCCTAAGGTACTTTGGAAGGATATTCTAACAGGACAATGGAAAGGTCCTGACCCAGTGATTGTCTGGAGTCGGGGATCTGTTTGTGTGTTTCCACAGGGAGAACAGCAGCCGATTTGGATTCCAGAGAGACTAACTAAAGCGATTTCTACAGACCAAAAAGAAGATAACTTGGCTCAAATCCATAACAGCTGATATCCTTACATCTGCAACAGTGGTTCTCCCACACCTGGAGGCTATGAATAATGAACACCATTAAGGCCTATTTCAAATACAATAAAAACCTTGGGGCTTGCTTGTGGGAATACCTTCAGACCCATATGCAAGTTACAGAAAAAAGGATGGGATATCCAAAGAAGACTCAAACCCAGGTGGTAACCAGGATGCTTTTTTCAATATCTATTTTATTATTGCCTTTTCCCACATCATGAAGTTCTATTTTATTTTTTGAGCTCATACAGACCTAGGTTAATGTTTTTCTGATCAGTTCTATTTTTTGACTGTGGAGTTTTTAAACATTGCAATGGAGATTTCACCTGCGAAAAGCCACAATGCCTTTACTATTATGCTATGTGTTGTATGTATTGTATTATGTGTGCACACTTGTGTTTTGTGTTGTATGTCTAAATGTGCGTATGTCCATATATCATATATGAGGAGAGCTTATAAAAAATAGATCCAAATTTTTTTTATTATTCACGTGATTTATATGGTTTAATTTAAATTAGGTAAACAGCTGTTGAGGATTGTTTTTAAAGGTGGTTAACAGATCTGTTTGTTTGCTTTCACCTTTCATTATATTTAATAATTCTGTTCAGGATAATGTAAATTTTCAGAAAATTGTTTTCTTAGTGCCTGCTGGAATGTTACATAATTTTTTTTAAGCCATCATTGCCAGAATTCCTATCTTCATCCCAGTGCCGGTGAAGACAAAGATAAAACCAAACTACAGCTTCTACGATAGCTATTACAACAAACTGTATAAACTTATGCATCAATGAATAATAACTCAACAAGTAATGCTCAATCAAGGAGTCGATTTACTTTGGGAGGAAATGGACATATTAATGGATTCCTCTGCTTTGAACTGCTTGAAGAACTTGCCTGGACTATGTATCACTTGTATGCATTGTGAACTATCTGTTGGTGCAGCGAATTGTGGTAGTGCTGGGGTATCTTTGCTGATGGTATCATCGGTGGTACAATTTTTCCAAAAGGAACCGTCATTTGGCTTGGTGTCATGGCATTTTGCATCCTCCTCCCTTCTGCTTGTGATGGTCTAAAATTTGGGGGCCAACTGAGGTGAGGCTAAGAACCTCACCCCCTCACTGGTACCAAGGCCAAATTTGGGGGCCAACAGAGGTGAGGCAAAGAATTTCACCCCCCCCACTGGCACCAAGGCCAAATTTGGGGGCCAACAGAGGTGAGGCAAAGAATTTCACCCCCCCACTGGCACCAAGGCCAAATTTGGGGGCCAACAGAGGTGAGGCAAAGAACCTCCCCCCCACTGGCACCAAGACCAAATTTGGGGGCCAAGAGAGGTGAGGCAAAGAACCTCACCCCCCACTGGCACCAAGGCCAAATTTGGGGGCCAACAGAGGTGAGGCAAAGAACCTCCCCCCCACCACTGGTGCAAAGGCCTATCCACTAGTATGGCTGTATGCTGGACAGGTAGTCAGTGACAAGTATGATCCAATTGCAATGGTACCAACCTAGACAGGAGGCTGACGCCTTGAGGTCAGCTCATTCGATGACGGGTAAGGACCATATGTAGTATTGGACAACCTAAGACAGGCACGGTCCCTAAGCCACATGCTTGGTGTTTAATTAAACAGAAGGGGGGAGATGTTGAGAGCCACAGCCTAGTTGGAATGGCCCCTGGCATTTTGCCAGAAGTAATGGTTGAGAGGCGAGCCATTAAGATGATGCTGGATTGATTCAATTGTATATTAGACCTTTACTGTCTGGTATAGGGCGGCTCTTGCTGCCTCGGGCGCCCACTACTTTGGAGTTCCCGTTGAGTTCTCACGGGATTCGGAGAGTGGGTGCGTGCGCAGCCCAGTGGGGGGAATTCCGGTTGGTGTGTGGTGTCTTCCTGAAGGAGCTGTGTGGGTGGCGTTCGGGAGTTCCCGGGGAGCGTGTGTGGAGTGTGCTGGTGGAGTTCGGAAATAAAGTTTGTTCCTGCTTGAGTGGCTCGTGATTTGTGCCCAGCCAGACTGCGGCAGAAATCCCCACTGCTAAGGGGAGGGTATTATGTAGTCAGGATCTGGGGAGATGTACAAGTCAGCTTCTATCACTATGATGAAAATCTGATGCAATTCAATTATCAGAAGAAAAATTTATTTAGCTTATGGTTCTGGGGTCTATTGCTTTGGGCCTCTGGAAAGGACATTAGATGGCAATGGCAAGAAGGACGTGGTAGAGCAAGCTGCTAACAGCATGACCCAGGAAACAGAAAAACTGGGAGACTGGGGTTCTACAGTCCCCATCCAGAGTACCTGAGGACCTCCCTAGTCCCCAGCTCTCATGGTTTCACCACTTGCCAATAGTGTGTTCTTGGGGACCAAGTCTTTAACACATGGACTTTTGGAAGACACTTGTCCAAACCACAGCAGGTGATTAGGTCTTGGGGATGGGGACCTCATGAATGGGATTACTGCCCTTATGAAAGTACTGGCAAAATCTCTCACCTCTTCTAGTAGGTGAAGTTAGATTGGGAAGGCCATTCTCTGTATGGAAGTGGGCCCTCATCGGATGGTGGATCTGCTGATGCCTGGACTTCCCTACCTCCAGACCTGAGAGAAGTAAAGTCCTGTGTTTAGGACCCACTCATTTCATCTTGCTACAGCGACCCGAACAGACCAAGACGGGGAAGTGGCTTTGGAACTGGACAGTGAGTAGAGACTGAAAGAGTTTGGTCCATTCATGGAAGTGTAGTGTACAAGCTACACTTCCATGAATGGACCATCAAGGGTGATTCCTGTGAGGGTTCAGAAAGGAAGAGGAGAGGTTTAGAGTAAGTTTCAATTTTTTGAGAGAACACTTAGGTACTCATAAAAAATATATTGGAGAGTCTTCAACAGAAAAGAGGAACGTGTTATTGGACAGTGGGAGAGAGGCCATCCTTACTATACAAGTGGCAAAGAACTCAACTGAATCATGTTTGTGTTCTAGTGCTTTGTGGAAGATAGAATTTGTGAGCAATGAAATTGGGTATTTGGCTAAGGAAAATTTTAAGCAAAGTGTCGGAGCTATGGTTTGACTTCACTTCCTGCAGTAAAATATGAGAAGAGAGAAATGACTTTCAAGATGGAGTTAATAAAAAGGGAATGAATGTTAAATTCAGAAAATTCTCAGTCTACCTGTACTGAAATAAATAAGATGGTCTGTTCAGGGGAGAACAAGGGTAAAGCTGAGCAATCATTTGATAAAGAGGTTACTCTGAGTTGCCCATCTCTGTGGAGGCCAGGTGCTCTTCATTAAGACAGGCTGATTAGTTGGCCATCTAAACAGAGCCCAGGACTTACTGCACGAGAAAAGGGAAGAGTATCCCCAAAGACATTTCAGAAATCAGGGCTTCCTGTGCCTTCCAAACCTAGATGCTACAAAACTGGAGACATTAATGCCCAGAGATGCCTCATATTGAAGGCTGTGCTCCTCATAAGCCACAGCTGTGCTCCTGGGCTGCCCCATGTGCAGCTCCATTAGGCTACAGCATGGTGTGTGCTGCCCCAGCGGAAAGTACTGACAAAAATCTATTAGGGGCGAGGCTTTCCAAAGCTGGGCAGCCGGCAAACCTTCAGAGGCAGGGCTGCTGATATTAAGGGTCCAAAAGACAGGACCCTGGGGGGAAGGTGGCTCAGTAGTGAGCACTTGTCTGGCCTGCGTGAGGCCCTGGGTTCCATCCCCGGTACTGCAAAAAAACCAAAAACAATCAAACAACCCTCCATGTCAGTGGGCTTGAGGGGCAAGGTATCAAATCAGAGGAAATAATTCTTGGGATTTAAGATTTTGTACTTGCTTGAGAATGATTACACTTTTCCTTTTTTTCCAGAATGGGAATGTCTATCCCATGCCTGCCCACCATTATATTTTGGATGTGCGTAACATATATGATTTCACAAGTTCACAACTGGAAAGCAGTTTACCTCAGAATTAATTGTAACTTCTCACACCCAGATCTGATTTACATAAGAATTACCTAATACTTTGCGTTTAGTTTTTAAAATTGATGCTGAAACAAGCTAAAACTTTGGGGTGAGGCTATTGGAATGGAATCGATGTTGTTTTATGAAAGGAGGACATGTATTTGGGATGCCAGGACCTGCACTATGGTTGAATGTTTACATCCCCTCCAAATTCATATGTTGAAATTCTCCCTCCCAAGGAGGTATTATTAGGAGGTTGATTCTCAGGGAGGTGATCAGGTCCTGGAGGCAGAGCACTAATGAATGAGATTGGTTCCCTTAAAAAAGAGTTACAAGGGGGCTGGGGATGTGGCTTAAGCGGTAGTGCGCTCGCCTGGCATGCGCAGGGCGCTGGGTTCGATCCTCAGCACCACATAAAATAAATTAAAGATGTTGTGTCTGCCGAGAACTAAAAAAAATAAAATAAAAATATTAAAAAAAAGAGTTACGAGGGACTCTGTGTTCCTTCTTCCGAGTGAGGCTAGTGAGGTGGCTGTCTAGGAGGAAGCGGGACCTCACCTGATCTGAATGTTCCAGTGCCTTGATCTCACACTTCCCACCCTCCACGTTTGTGAGAAATAACTCTGTTGTTTATAAGCTGCATCATTCATGGTATGTTGTCAAAGCAGCCCAAATGGACTGAGACAACAGTCAGAAGAAGCGTACTAGGCATCGAAGACACATCTGCACTCCCAAGTTCATTGCAGCATTATTTACTGTAAACAAGACATTTAGATCGCCCAAGTGCATGCACTCAGATGAATGGAAAGGGAGATGTGGCATGCATATGTGTCTGTGCACGCTGTACCATACAATATTATCTAGGATTTTAAAAGGATATTTTTTAACTCAGTGTTCCTAAAGGAAGAGAACCAACAGGAGGTATGATCATAAAAAGCGGATTTATTAGATTGGCTTACACAACTAGAAGCTGGATAGTTCACAATGGCCATCTGCAGGCTCAAGAGCTAGAGGAACCAGTAGCTGCGCAATCTAAAGCCTCACAACAAAGGTTTCAACAGTGCTACCCCAGTCCAAGACCGAAGGCTTCTGGAGAATCAGTGGCAGAGTCCACTTTGGAAGAGTGAAGGAGCAAGAGTCTGATATCCTCAGATGATCACAGTAGCAATCAAGAACCTAGAAGAACATAAGAAGAACAGAGCTTGCATCTGCTGCTGCTTCCATATTCTTTCAACCTTTATTCCATCCAAGTTTCCAGCCTATTGGATGATGCTGCCCATCTGAAGGAGGGTCTCCTCTTTAGTTTGCTATGCCACATGCCAATCATTCTTAGACACACCCTCATTTGACACACACAGAAGCCTCTTAATCTTCCACATCTCTTAATCCAATCAAGTTGACAATTCATATCAACTGTTGCAGATATCCTGTCATTTGCAACAATATGGATAAACTAGAGGACATTATGCCAAGTGAATTGAGTTAAACACAAACACTGCATGGTCTCACATATACATGGAATCTGAAAAGTCAAAATCATAGAGGCCAAGAGTACAATGTTAGTTTCCAGGGACTAGAGATTTGTGGAAATGGGGAGATGTTCATCAAAGAGCACACATGTTCAATTATGCAGGAGGAATCAGTTCAGGAGATCTAAAGTACAACACAGTTTCTATAGTTATTATGCCATCTTGTTTTTTTTTGTTTTGTTTTTTTGTTTTTTGTTTTTTTAATTTGCTAAGAAAATAGACTTTAAATTGTTTTCACTGCACTAAAAAGAAGACCTACATGAGGTGACAGGTGTATTAACTACCTTGAATAAATAATTTCACAAGGTATACATATGTCAAAACATCACACTGTACACAGTAAATATATGCAATTTTTATTTGTCAACTATATCTCCATAAATCAGGAGATGGGAAATATTGTCGTAGTCATCTTTGGAAACATACAGTAATTCACTACAGTAACAAATGGTACTAAATTAAAAGGAAAGAATGAAAATTACATTACTTCCAAAATGTATGCCAGACTCTTGAAATTGTCTTCAAAATCACACTTAACACATCTTTGAATATATTCTTCTCAGCTTCTGCCCTTATATTTCTAATTTTTCTTCATATCTCATCATTGTTAATTTTATTTGTTCCTCCTTTTCTTCCTCTAGCTTAGTAGCATATTCCTGTTCTATTAGTCGGATTTCATTATCTCGTTCTTCAGCATAAATTTTCTTCAGAATCTCTCCACGCTTTTGCAGCTTTTCCTCTATGTTCTCATATATGTGGTGAGAAAAGTAAGACCTTCCATTGTTCTCCACCATCTTATCTATCAGCTCCACCAGCATCTGCACTTGAACTTCCTTCTCGACCTTGTCTGCTTTGTTGCTAATGGCAAAATAGCGGTTCCCGCACTCCTTGATGATGCTTCTTAGGTTCACATCCGCACTTTCCAGGAAGCTATCAAGGCTACAGCCCTCCAACTCTTCCTTGCGAGTGAACAAGACTATCATGTTCTTTGTGACTTCCGGCCCAAAGACTGTCTTGATCAATGCAAGAGTGTTCTGCTCTTCCTTTGTGTAGCGGCCCAGCTGCATGACCATGATGATGGCGTGAGGTCCTGGGCAGGAGTAAAGGACACACTGACTGATCTCTTCACACGTGGTCTTCAGACTCTGCTTGGTGTCAAAGAGCCCTGGAGTATCAACAACAAGAAGCTGTCCTCCCTTCCATGCTCGGGTTTCTGTTTGACAGGTCTTGGTAACAGCTTGGGCAGAAATCTGAGATTTAAACTTATCTTCCCCAAGGATGGTGTTTGCTGAGGCACTTTTCCCACTTCCAGTTCTCCCGACCAGAACAATTCTCAGAGTGTCATTTTGGTGGTCAGCCATCTTCCTGGAGAGAGGCCCTGGAGCTTGGGCACACACAGACCTGAAAGAGTGAAAGGAGAGAAAAACGCCAGTTTAGCTCTATGGGGATGATTCCCCATCCCCTTTTCTTCTCTTCTTCCCCCACTGAAATTGGGAAATATTCTATCATCCTTATTTATTCCAGTAGATAAAAAGATGAAATGGTCCATTTACTGTGGAAGAAATAAAAGAAAAATAAAGAGTCCCCCACAAGAGAGTACCGGGTCCGGATGATTTCATGGGGAGGCCTGTGAAACGGACAAATCTGATCATCTCAATGCTACTTAAACTGCTCCTGATTATATAAAAAGAAGGGTGCCCCCCCACCAGCCCACATGCCAACATAGGGAGTACTGCTCATGTGCCCCTGCCCTGATGCTGTCCTGCATACAGGTATGTGCACCTGCATCCCTATCCTGCCACTTGCCTCAGTGCCAAAGCCAAGACTGAGGCCAAGCTCCTGGGCTCCAATTTCTACTGCCACTGCCACCAGTTACAGACAAAGAAGCTATGGGGAAGCTATGCTGTGCTGTCCAACTAGAACCAAAGCCAAAGTAGTTATCACACTGACAGCTAAAATACATCTTCAGGTCGATGCTTGTTACTACGAAAGCCATCCTTTAAAAATAATAGAAACAACTGATATACCAGATATGCAAATATGATCCTACAGACAGAAGAAATGGAGAAAAGCAAAGTAACATGATTCCTTCCCAGGAATACAATGACTCTTCAGCCAGAGACCCCAAAGAATGATATTGATGAAATGCCTGATAAAGAATTTGAAAGAGCTGGGTTCGCTTGCGCACGTCAGTAATCCCAGCTGCTCGGGAGACTGAGACTAGAGAATTGCAAGTTCAAAGCCAGCCTCAGCAGTGGTGAGGTGCTAAGCAACTCAGTGAGATCCAGTCTCTAAATAAAATACAAAATAGGGCTAGGGATGTGGCTCAGTGGTCCAGCACTCCTGAGTTCAATCCCTGGTACCAAAAAAAAAAAAAAAGAATATGAAAAGAATGATTATAATGAAATTCAATGAGATACAGGAGAATACATACAGTCAGTTCAGTAAATTTAAGGAATTTAGCAAAGAGATGGGAATCTTGAAAAAGAACCAAGCAGAAATATTGGAAATGAAGAGCTCAGCAAGTTGCAAAATACAGCTGAAAGCCTCAGCAACACACTACATCAATCAGGAGAATTTATGTAATCCCAACTACTCAGGAGTCTGAGGCAGGAGGATCACAAGTTCAAGACCAGCTCTGGCAATTTAATGAGACATGTCTCAAAAGAAATCATAAATAAAAAATGTCTAAACTTGAAATCAGGTATTTTGAAATAGCCCAACCAGACAAAAAAGAAAGAAAAATCATAAATAATGAATACATCCTCCAAACCTTGGGACACCATTAAGCAAATAGTCACATGTTGAGAGTACCTAAATGGGAAGAAAAGGAGAAAAGCACAGAAAATCTATTCAATGAAATAAAAGTTGTAACTTTCCCTCATCTTGTGAAAGATATGGACATCCATGTACCAAAGACCCACAGGACTCCAAATAGACATGACCAGAAAAGATTCTCAAAATGGCACATAGTCATAGTCAACCTGTCAAAAGTACAAGACAAAGAAAGAATTCTAAAAGCTGCAAGAGGAAACAGCAAGTTCACCTTACAGGCCCAGAGGGAAATAAAATGACATATTCCAACTTCTGAAAGGAAATCACTGTCAACCAAAAGCACTATACCCAGAAAATCTAGGTTTGGGAAATGAAGGAGAAACAAAGACTTTTCAAGACAAGCAAAACTGAAGGAATTCATCACCACGAGACCAGTTTTATAAAAGAAGCTGAAGGGAATCCTGTGTCTAGAAGCAAAAGAAAAGGAACTAACAGCATTAGTTAGTTCCTACAGAAGTATTAAAACCACTGAAAGAGCAGATGTCAGAGGGGAAGAGAAAAGAACCAGAAGTTATCAATACAATAGACCACCAAGCCACCAAGTTGAGTAAGGGGCAAGAACAGAACAAAGTGTATTCAAAACCATTAAGCCCTTACCTGTCAGTAATGACCTTGAGTGTAAACAGAGTAAACTCCTCAAGTAAAAGACACTAGCTTCATAAAGGGGTACAAAATCACCATCCAGATATGTGCTGCCTGTAAGAAACTCTTTTCACCAGTAAAGACACACAGACTAAACGGGATAGATAGAAAAATATATTCCCATGCAAACAAGAACCAAAAATGAATAGTAGAAGCTAATTTTATATCAGGCAAAATAAAGAAGACAACGATAAAGAGGCAACAGAGGTGATTCACCATGATCAAGTGGAATTTATCCCAGGATTCAAGAATTACTCAACATACAGAAATCAATAAATGTAATACAGCACATCAATAAATAAAAAACAATATGTAAGGAACTAAAATAACAAAGGAACAATCTGATTTTAAATGAGCAAATAATCTGACTAGACTTATATAAAAAAAAGAAATACAAATGACAAACAAATATATGAAAAAATGCTCAATATCCTTATTCACCAGGGAAATGCAAACAAAAACCACAATGCAAAATCATTTCCCTCCAGTTAGAGTGACTACTATCAATTAGACAAAAAGAACAAGTGTTGGTAAGGATGTGGAGAAAAAGGAACTCTCACACGCTGTTGGTGGAAATGTAAATTAATACAGTCATTATGGAGAAGAGTAGGAGGGTCCTCATAAAACTAGAATAGTCCACCATATGATCCAGATGTTGTACTTCTGGGTATGTATCTAAATAACATAAAATCAATATACAAAAGAAATACCAGCACTACCATGTTTCTTGCATCACAGGTCACAATAGCCAGGATTAAAAACCTAACCTAGCCAGGTGTGGTGGTGCACACCTGTAATCCCAGCAGCTCGGGAGACTGAAGCAAGAGGATCACAAGTTCAAAGTCAGCCTCAGCAATTTAGTGAGGCCCTAAGCAACTTAGCAAGACCATGTCTAAAAATAAAAAAATAAAAAAGGGCTGGGAATGTGACTCAGTGTTTAAGCAATGCTGGGTTCAACCACTAATATGAGGAGAGGAAGGAAGGAAGGAACGAACTAAGAGGGGTGGGGGAGGGAGAGGGAGGAAGGGAGGGGGAAAGAAAGAAAAAAAAGGGAGAAAGACAATAAGGAAAACACCGAGGTCCCTATGAATGGATAAATAAATGAAGAGAATGTGGTATAGATGTACAATGAAATATTATTCAGCCATAAAAGGGGGAAACCTGACATTTGCATGAAAATGGATAGACCTGGAGGACATTGTTAAGTGAAATAATTCAGACCCAGAAAGATAAATGCTGCATGTCCTCTCTCATATGTGAGAAATTAAAAGTCAGCCTGAATGTGGACTAGTGATCCCTAGAGGCTGGGAAGGTTGGGGGCACAGAGCATAAAGAGAGGATACAGAGTAGGGCCACCCGAGGTGGACAGGAGGAATGAGTTCTAGTATTCTGCAGCACAGTGGGATGACTGTCGCTCCCAAAACCTATTATATATTTTAAGAGGAAATAGAAGAGAGGAGTTCCAAGGCTCCAAGAAATGACAAGGAAGCCAGGCACAATGGTGCTCAAGCCTGTGATCCAAGCTCCCAGGCAGGCTGAGGCAGGATTGCGGGTTCAAGCCCAGTCTGGACAACTTAGGGAGCCCCTGAATTTAAAAACAAAACACTAAAAACTGGTAGGAGGTGGCTGGGGATGAAGCTCGGTGGTAGAAAGCTTACCTAACATGAGGAAGGCCCTGGGTTCTATCTCCACTACCATGAAAAATAAATAATAAAATAAAACAAAAAGGAGTTGGTGATGTAGCTCAGTGGTAGAGCAAAAAGAAATGATAAGGATTTGATAAGTACACATTGTATACATGTGTTGCAATATCATGCTGAACCCCAAAATGTATACCATTATTTCATGTTAATCAAAAATACAAAGAAAGAAAAAATTTAATTCCTTCCATGAGGCAAGTATACTATTGATTCTAAGAGCTGGTAAAGATTTTACCAATAAAGAAGGCTACAGTTGTATCTCATTTAATACTGATGTAAAAATCCTAAATGAGTTATCAGATGCCAAAAAATAATATACCATGATTGTGATTCAATGCAAAAATACTAGAATGGTTACTTATAAGACAATTGACTGTTATAATACATCCCATAAATAGATTCAGAAGAAAATCACCTAGATGCAGAAAAGATATTTGACCAAATTTCACATTGATTCATGTTTAAAGCATTTTATCTAATAGTCAATTTGCAATTAATAGACACTTCTTTTAATATGGTTTAACATACATACAAATTTCAAAAATTTTATTATCATTTTTTTCTTCTGGAGGTTAAAAAATTCATTATAAAGTTCATTTGGATGAAGAAAAATGAGTTATCCTGAACATCAGAAAAGAAAAGTATGTCTATCTGCCAGAAAATGATTCCAGTCTCCGTGACTGCAGCAGGAGGACGCTCGGGCAAGAAGAGTCACAGAGGAGAGAATTGTCCGACTGGTTTTCTTTTATATTGATCTGACCATACTCAGCTACATCTATATTCCATAAGGCAGCATCTCTTTTCAAGATAAACAATTTTATAAGCAACGCTGGGGTAACTATATAATCTTGCAGAAAATGATTAAATTGCATTCATCTTCTCACACCACGGGACTTCCAAATAGGTTGGAAATTTAAATGTAAAAACGTTAACTTGGGTTTTCTCAAAGTGCCTTTTGAGAGATTCAAGATGGCAGAGTAGAGAAAGCCGCATTCCTAGTTGCTCAGTGACTGGGTATTCAAGCAGCAGAGTGCAGCTTCTCAGTGAGGTGGGTGAAGGAGGGATTTCACTAAAATTTAATACTGGACAGTCAGAATGCCTTAGAGACTCAGAAATTCAGGTGCGTTGAACAAAGAAAAAGGTTCACTGGAGCCAGGCTGGTTGTGGCAGTGGCAGGGCAGCTGTGGTGGCACTGGGTCACCAGGGAGGGGAGGGAGAACAGAGAGAGAAACACAGGGATCAGAGTCGGCATGGGAACCCGAGATCAGAAAAGCAGCAGGCACTTAGCTGAACCAGAGGCTGCACCTCAAGCTGGTGTCTGAACACTGCCGAGTTGCTCAGCTGCTGTGGAGAGCCGAGGCTGGGCCGTCCTGAGGCGGCCATGCTGCAGCTGCTGCTGTGGGAACCCTGGAGATCAGAGCAAACAGCCCCACAGTGCCCCACAGTGCCCCACAGTGCCCCCCGTGGGACCCAGGGAGTACCTAGCAGAATGAGAGTGAAGCAGGGAGACAGAAGAGTTCATCCAACAACAGCAGAATACACTTTCTTCTCACTCTTCATCCCTCTGGGAATCTTCTCCAAGATATACCATATTTTAGACCACAAGGCAACGCTTAACAAATACAAAATAATTGTTATAATTCCTTGTATCTTATCAGATCAACAAAATTAGAAATTAACACCAAAAACTCTATGGGAAACTATATGAATACATGAAGACTGAACAATACACTTTGGGGTTTTGTTTGCTTGCTTGTTTTGCTTTTCATACTGTAGATTGATTGAACCCGGGGGCATGGCACCACTGAGCAACATCCCCACCCCTTTTTAGTTTTTATTTTAAGGCAGTATCTCATTAAGTTTCTTAGAGCCTCACTAATTTGCTGAGGCTGGTCTCAAATTTGCAGTCCCCCTGTCTCAACCTCCCAAATCACTGGGATTACAGGTGTGCACCAAAACATCTAGTTAGAATAATGCACTTTTGAATGATGAATGGATAATAGAACAAACTGGGAAAATCCAAAAATTCTTAGACTCAAATGAGAATAGTGACACAACATACTAGAACCTCTTGGTCATTCTAAAGGCAGTTCTTTTTTAAAAAAATGTTTATTTTTTAGATATAGGTGGACACAATATTTTTATTTTTTATTTTATTTTTATGTGGTGCTGACAATCAAACCTAGTGCCTCGTACATGCTAAAAGCTCTACCTCTGAAGTTCTAAAAGGAAATTTATAGCTATGAATGCCTACATAAGAAAAATCAGAAACATCCCAAATAAACAGCCTAATGATACATCTCAAGGTCCTCAAAAAAGAGAATGAAACAACTTCACAACCAGTAAAAAAAAAAAAAGGAAATAATTAAAATCATAGCCAAAATCTATGAAATTGAGTAAAAAATTACAAAGGATCAATGAAACAAAGAATTGGTTCTTTGAAAATATAAACAAGATTGATAAAAACCTTAGCTAAAAGAGCAGAAGGAAAAAGAGAGGTGACCCAAACTATTAAAATGAAAGACGTAAAAAAAGAAATCACCACAGACATCACAGAAATCCAGTGGGTCATTAGGGACTAAATTGAAAAAACTCCAAGAAATCAGAAAATCTAGAAGAAATGGATACATTTTAGTGCACATTCAATTTGCCAAGATTTAATTAAGAGGACATAAAAATGGAATAACTAGTAATGAGAAGCAGTAATAAAAAGTCTTCCAACAAAGAAAAGCCCCGGACCAGATAGATTCTCAGCTGAAGTCTACCAGACCATTAAAGAACTAATGTCAACACTCCTCAAATTATTGTGTGGAATAGAAAGGAATGGAACACACCTGAATTCAGTGTACGAAGCCACATTGACACTCATACCCAAACCAGACAAGAACACATCAAGGTAAGAATACTACAGACCAAAACTTAGACTCTGATGACCTTGAATGCAAAAATACTTAATAAAATATTAGCAAAAAATATTCAACAACATTTAAGAAGGTTTTGCATTCTGACCAACTTGGTTGTATCCCAGAGACACAAGAATGTTTTAACATATGCAAGTCAGTCAATGCAATTCATCAACTAAATAGAATTAAGAACAAAAAACTCAGTCACCTCAAATGCAGAGAAAACCTTTGACCAAATCCATCAACCATTCATGATAAAAACACTGAAGAAACTGGGATAGAGGTGACCTACCTCAACATCATAAGACAAAACCCAAAGTGGGAGAAAACTGAAAGTATTTCCTTTAAAATCCAGGGCAAGATAAGCATGTCTCCTCTTACCACCCCTATTTAATATAGTGCTAGAAATCAAGTCAGAACAATTAGGCAAAAGAAGGAAATAAAAGGAATAAAAATTGGAAAGGAAGAAGTCAAATTATCACTGTTTGCAAATAATATGATCCTTTAATGGGAAGATCCAAAAAATTCCCCAGAAGATGACTGGAGCTAAAAAACAAATCAGCAATGTAGCCGGTTACAAAAGCAACAATACAAATATCAATAAGCTCTCCTATTTGCCAACTATGAATCTGCTGAGAAAGAAATAAGGAAAACAATCCCATTCACAGTAGCCTTAGGGAAAAAATAAAACTAGGAATAAATCTAATCAAGGAGGTGAGAGAACTCTACAATGAAAACTATAGAATACTGAAGAAATTTAAGAAGACCCAAGAAGATGGAAAGACCTCCCACGTCCATTAATAGGCAAAACTAATGTTTTTAAATGTCTTCATTAAATGTTTTTAATGTTTTTATTACCAAAAGCAGTTTACAAATTCAATGCAGTCCTCACCAAAGTATCAACGACATTCTTTACAGAACTAGAAAAAAGAGTCCTGAACCTCATTTGAAAAAAATAAAAGACCCAGAATAGCCAAAGTAATTCTTGTTTGTTTGGTGCTGGGGATTGAACCCAGGGCCTTGGGCACCGGAGGCAAGCACTCTACCAACTAAGCTATCTCCCTAGCCCAAGCCAAGCTAATTCTAAGCCAAAAAAGCAATCTGGAGACATCACAATACCTTCCTTCAAATCATACTACAGTGTTACAATAACAAAAACTACATGGCACTGGCATAAAAACAGACACCTGGATCAATGGCCCAGAACTGATAATAACACAGAGACGAACGTAACACAGATAGGGTCATCTGATCTTGACAAAGGTGCCAAAAGCATACACTGGAGAAAAGACAGCCCTTTTAACAAATGGTGCTGGGAAAACCCATGATCCGTGTGCAGAAGAATGAAACTAGAGCCTTATCTCTCCCCCTGCAAAAAGATCAACTCAAAATGCATCAAATGCCCAGGAATTAGACCAGAACCCGTGCAACTCCAAGAAGAAAACACAGATCAACACTCCAAAATGTAGGCACAGGCAATGATTCTCATAGGACCCCTGAAGCTCAGGAGAGAATGCTAAGCGTTAGTAAATGGAAAGGAATCAAATGAAAACCTTCTGCACAGCAAGTAAACAAACAAAAAACGGTTAAGAATGTGAAGAGAGACGCTACAGAATGGGAGAAAATCTTTGCTAGCTACTCTTTTGACAGAGGATTAATAGCTAGAATATATACAGAGCTCAAAAAACTTTACCCCCAAAAGTCAAGTAACTCAATTAATAAATGGGCAGATGAACTAAACAGACACTTCTCAAAAGAAGAAACACAAATGGTCAACAAATACATAAGAAAGTGTTCAACATCAACAGCAATTACGGAAATGCAAATCAAAACCACCCTGAGATTTCATTTCACTCCAATCAGAATGGCAGTCATCAGAATACAAACAATAATAATTGCTCAAAAGGATGTGAAGAAAAAGGAAGACTCTAACACTGCTGGAGACTGTAAATTATCACAAACACTATGGAATTAGGATGGAGGCTCCTCAAAACATCAGGTATGGAACCACCACATGGCCCAGCTAGGCCACTTCTGGGTATTTACCCTGAAGCATTAAACTCATCTCACCACAGTGATATCATGAT
Source organism: Marmota monax (assembly GCF_021218885.2). Classification (NCBI taxonomy): domain Eukaryota; kingdom Metazoa; phylum Chordata; class Mammalia; order Rodentia; family Sciuridae; genus Marmota; species Marmota monax. Next base: position 43,735 of record NW_026692309.1, on the reverse strand, counting down.
ATCCATGTTTATGGCAGCACGATTCACAATAGCTGCATTACGGAACCAGCCTAGGTGTCCATCAATGCATGAATGGGTAAGGAAACTGTGGTCTATATGCACGATGGAATTTTATTCAGCCATAAAGAAAAATGAAATTATGTTATTTACAGGAAAATGGATGGAACTAGAGAGCATTATGTTAAGTAAGCCAAACTCAGAAGGTCAGTGGCTGTATGTTTTCTCTCATATGTGAAAGCTAGAGGGGAAAAAAAGGAAAGAAGGAGTTGGAGGGGAGGGGTGCAGGGGACCTCATGAAAACACAAAAGACCCAGCAACTTAATGAGATCGTTTCTCAAGTTAAAAAAAAAAAAATGTTAAAGGCTAGCACAGAGTGGCTCAGAGGTAGAAAATCAAGAGGAAATCCGTTGAGGAAAGGGACCAAGGAGTAGGTGGGAGGGAGTGGGGGAGTGCTGGGAAAGGATACTGACGGAATTACATTGTTACATTGTGCACATATTCTCACATATAAGAGCATATCATCATGCGTAAGAACTATAAGGCACCAACTGAAAAAATGTGGAGAAGAAAGTTAACTCAGATTCTTTGCAACCTGGGGATGATGAAAATGTTTGTAATGTAAGACTTAAAATTGTATAAGGAAACACTGATAAATTGATTACATAAAAATAAAAAAAATAATAATGTAAGACCAAAAAAAGCAAATTAAAATACAAATGTAAAACTACAAAAAAAATCCTCCTAAATTATATCAAAGAGATTTAATTTTACTAATACACAAAGAATATCTAAAAGCAGAGAAAGAAAACATCAACAACTTGATTTTTAAAAAATGGACAAGAAATGTGTAGGGTGGCATACAACTGTAATTCCAGCTACTGGAGAGGCTGAGGCAGGAGTATCACAAGTTAGAGGCCAGCCTCAGCAACTTAATGAGATCCTTTCTCAAAATTAAACAAAATAAAAAATTTAAAGGCTAGGGCAGAGTGACTCAGAGGTAGGGTACTTGCCTAGATCGTATGAGGCTGTGGGTTCACTCCGTAGTATAAAAGAAAGAAAAAAGCAAACAAGAAAGGAAGGAAGGAGAGAGGAAATAAAAATAAAAATTGAGCAAGCGATATAAGTAAATTTTAAAAGATTCCAAATGCATAGAAAATGCATAAATAGAGCAAAGCGACTCTCCTCGGTCCTGCTATTTCTTCAGAACAGCTAATTCTCCGTCCACAGCAGCCCTCCCCCACCCGCAGGTCACACTGCTAGGACACAGCTTCCATCTGTTGAGTCCTGGGAAAGAGTCTGGATCCCAGCTTCCCTCTGACCTGAGTGACCTGCGGAACCCACAGAGGGTCACCAAACTTGCTGGGATCCTGGTTCTTTTTCAGTAAAAGGAAGGATTTCAACAGACAGTGTCTAAATGGATTTCCAGCCCCCAAATTCTACCTTGAGCGCACGGAACCTCCTAGGGAGAAAAGCAGGCAGCGCTGTCTGGAGCGAAACCCCACTGCCCGGAGCCTGCCCTGCCCAGCAAAAGTTCGCCCTGTGAATATCTGGATGGAGGACACCACGCTAATAAATCTCCTTGCGCTCCCCCGACCCGCGGCCAGCCACTACCACCCGGAAGCACACTCCTAGGGTGCTACTGGCGCTCAGTAGGGAGAAACCGTACCTCGCCCCTCTGCAAACCAGAGCCCACCCCGTGCAGAGCTCCTGACTGCCCTCACAGCTCCTTGGCTCCGGGTCCTCTTCACAGCCAGCCTCACCGTTAGAGTATGTTGGTAAGTTCTCAAGTTTTCTCCAAGAAAGTTGCTTGAGTGGATGCCTCTGCTTCACCTGTGACAGAAATGTTTGCTCCCCCAAACCTCTGAGTCAGGAAACCCAATTGGGTGGAGTCAGTGAAAACACTCTTGCCTTTAAGGAAACAGAAATACTCTCTAAAATTGAGTGGGAGCTTCTGTTTTGCCAAGTTGAAATATTTTGTCTGTGTGCCCGCTATAACACCAAAATTTTCAAAGTTATATTTTTTTGTTTGAGGTCACATTGATTTTGCCCAACTGTAGACAAATGTAAGTGTCCTCAGCAGGTAGGCTAGGCTAGGCTATGACACTCAGAGGCTGTGTGCATTTTCAACCTATGGTGTTTTCAACATGAGATGAGTTTGTCAGACATAACTGTACTGTAAGTTGAGGAGCATCTCTGTGTGTGTGTGTGTGTGTGTGTAAACCCACATATCCATATATACACATATATATATTAAAAACTCAGAGCTTTTTCTGATGCTTGTTAGGTGCAGGACAGGCTGTGTAAGCTGTCTGCAGGGCATGCCAAACAAAGTTAGCTGCAGGATGACCTGGGCACTCAAACCCTCTGTCTGGTTCTTTATCGACTATTTGCTTCAAGCCCAAACACCCAAGCCCCGGCTCAAGGCTGAACACTTAACCCGCCTTGTGCCAACAGGCAGCTTGCAGACCCAGAGACCTCATTAGATTTGAGCTATAAAAAATCCCTCCTGCCGGGCCCTTCTCTCTCTTGCTTTCTCTGTCTCTCTTGCGCACGCTTCCCCCCCCCCCTCTCTTTTATCCTCTGTTGCACTGCTGCAATAAAGCTCTCTTGGTCACTCTGAGTGTTGTGGTCACTTTTCTTTCAATGCTATGATGTAAGACAAATTCAAGTTTAACTTATTAAGACATTGCAAAAATAATACCAGGAGATGAAAAGAATAGCATCCTGACTCTTACACAAATGCATTCAACTGTCAGGAAAAACTACTTAGGATATATTAAAAAATAGAAAATGTAAAAAAAAAAAACAAGTAAAGTAGTTATTGAGGTCAGCCTCAGGGTCACAGCTTCCTCTTGTGAAGTTCACATATTGTACACTTACATCACGGGTGCCCAAATATGTAAATAGAACCAAATAGCCTTCTAAAGAGGCAAAGGCGGCAAGCTTGTAAAATCTTTACTTCATGTCACCACACACTGCAGACAGCTTTGCCCTCCATCTCTGGAAAGCACTGCATCTTACTAAAACAAATCTGAAAATTCTCGGTTACTGTTGGCTCCTGGTCCAGCATCTCTTCCCCTGTGTGTCTAAAGACACTTCCCCCATAAGTCTGAAAAAAGGCACAAGCCACCAGCTTCTCCCAGGAAACACTCCTCCCTTCAGTCAAGCGTCAGTGTGGGGACAGACACTGCCCCTGCCCCTGCCTGTCTTTGCAGGACTGGCAGATCACGGGTGATGAAAGCAGTGGGGGATCAGCGGGGACATCCAACCTGCCACCTAACCCAGCGGCCTTAGTTCATTCCATGTTCAGCACAGCTTCCTTCCGGTTTCCTGCTTTGCTTTGGGGTATTGCACAGGTTTCCTGGATTGTCCCTCTCCCTTCTCACCCAAATAGGGTCTGCATGAATAGGAAGATCTGGTGCCTGCACCCTTGGGACTATGACAAGGAATCTAGAGAGTTTGATGAAGTAGTCTTTGGCTTCCCAGGTGCTCAGGAAAACTGTCTTCTGCAGCTGGGGTGGGGCAGACTGTAAGGAAAGAAAACGGTGCTGGGTGTGAAAGCACTCTTGAAGCTGGATCCCCCAAAGAAGCACTGACCCAACTCTCAACAGAGTTAAATGCCATGCCCAAAAGAGACCTTTACTGTCCTCCCCTCTGGTTCTTGTTGCTGTAGTAAGACAGCCACAGACATTCAGTCTCATTACGAAAGAGGTCTCTGCTTTCTGTTAATGCTTGCCTGAAGACTCCGCTATAAGCCTCCAGACAGGACTGTGTCGTCAATAGAGAAGTACTCTCTTGGAGCTTCATGCAGAGAATTGTACTAGGTCCTGTACTGGTCTTGGTCCTCTAGAGGAACAGGATTTTATACATATGACTGAAAGGGTGGTTTATTAGGTTGGCTTACAGGATCAGAAGGCAGTTCCACATGGCCAACTGCAGGCTGAGCTGCCAAGAAACCCGTGACAGCTCAGTCCGAGAAGCTGGAGCCTCAGAGAAAGAGGGACAATGACGCAGCCCCAGTCTGACTGAAGGCCTGCAGACCCCCTGGAGAATCGCTGATCGGAGTGGGCTTTGGAGTGAAGGGCCTGGAACCTGATGTGATCGCAGCGGCAATCCAAGCACCCTTTCAAGAAGACTCAAGCTTGTGCCTGCGTCAGCTTTCTCCTTCCTCCACCTTTTGTCCCATCCAGGCCCCTAGCCTACTGGACGGTGCCACCCACATTCAGGAAGGGTCTCCTCCCTCAGTTGGCTGTCCCATATGTCAATCATTTCTGAAAACACCCTGCATCTACAGTTCCAGAAGTGTCTCAGTCTTGGGCATCCATTAATCCAATGAAGTCCACAATCCAGATGAAGCCTCACAGTTATCCTCAGCTATTGCTCCTTCACAGATATCCTGAACTATGGATTCTCCAGGGGGTCTGCAGGCCATCATTGGTCCCTCTTTCTCTGAGGCTCCAGCTTCTTGGACTGAGCTGCTGCTGATTCCTTGGCATCTCCAGCCTGCAGTTGGCCATGTGGAACTGCTAGGGACAGGTTTCCAAGACCGCAACACTTACCAACTTTCACGCTGTGCCAGTGAGCTCAGCCTGGATTTCCAGGATTCTTTCCATTTGAAAGCAGATGTTCTTGAAATCAGATTACTGACCCAAGATCTGGTAGAATAAGAATTAATTACAAAGTATTGAATGAAACATTTAAGAAATATTCTTGTGGTTAGTTGTTTGGAATACTATTGGTATTATTTCTAGCAATCTATATCTCACAATTAAGTAGACTATGTACTTAGAAACATACTTTGTATACAACCAGAGATATGAAAAATTGTGCTGTATATGTGTAAGAAGTTGTAATGCATTCTGCTATCATTTATTTTTGAAAAAAAATCAATAAAAAAGAAACTACTTATTATTGTGTGTTTTCCACTAGCTCTCAAAATTCAAAAACAAATACTTGTGCTGAGTCTTCTTATTTTTCAAGGTTATATAATCATATGTTCAGTATCAGATGGGCACAATGGTGCACACCTGTAATCCCAGTTACTCAAGAGGCTGAGGCAGAAACATCACAAATTCAAGGCCAGCTTCAGGGACTTTGTGAGACCCTGTCTCAAGATAAAAAGACCTGTGGATGTAGCTCAGTGGTAAAACATCTCTGGGTTCAACCCCCAGTACCAAAAAAAATCTATACTGTTTTAAGTGAAGATATAACCACACAAAGCAATTTTGCATCAACACTATATCTAGAGTGTGATATTTGATGGACACTATGCCTATAATCTGAGTGGTTCAGGATGCTGAGGCAGGATAATTGCACGTTCAAAATCTGTCTCAGCAACATAGCAAAGCCCTAAGCAACTCAGTGAGACCCTCTCTCAAAATAAAATATAAAATATAAAAGTTATGGGGATATAGCTCAGGGGCTAAGTGCCTTTGGGTTCAATCCCTGGTACCAAAAAAAAAAAAATCACTCCTAAGGAACAATGGTGATGTTACTGGTGGAGCTAATGTCTCCAAGCCCCCGTCACAAGAAAATCAATGAGGCACTTGGCTTCCAGGGTCCCAGTCTAACAGGCATAAAGTCCACTCCATGGCAGACCTCAAGAAAAGGGAAATTCATGCAGATTTATCAAAACTGCATGCCAAATTTACTGGGGGAAATTAGTTTCTTTCCTATATTGTGATAGAAGAACAAATAATAGAGTTTTTAAAAGCCTAATTCTAGATTTTCGAAATTTTGGAAAATCTCCAAATAGAAGTTAACTCTTTGTGCTTGGTAGTTACTTAATATTCTTTGTTGGGCCATAGCACCCACACATCTGGCCAGATGCACCTTGAAATCTCAATGATGAGAGAGGCAACTCTGGCTTTCTCAGGAGGTCATTTTAGACCCTGCCAGAGGCTGTGCCTTAGGGACCTTGCCTTTCCCAGGTTTTCTACTCTGTAGTTGCCACCATCCCTCTTGTTTGACTTTGACTTCCTCCTATAAATAAAGCATTCTCGGCTTTCTTACAACTGAAGGATGCTATAGATCAAAACTTAGCAAGGGATAAAGGAACCATTGCAGCATACATCTCAGCATAACACGGCATGAAAACTTTTATTTCCTATAAACCTTCATATCTTCAAGAAATGAACCACAAATGTTTATTGTAAATTCATTTGTGCATAGAAAAACATGTATCTTAGCTCGGCCACAATCATTTCCTGCCTCACCTCCTCCCCATTCTGTCTCCTCTGTCACTCACGTTTGTGGTCAGACCACAGGAAGAAAGGCCAGGTAATAGGGCCCATGTCCCCTTCCTTGTACTGCTAACGCATTCAGCAGAACGGGAGGAGGAGGGTTGGGCCAAGAAGAAATACCACCATGCAGATCACACCAGATCTCATTCTGGACCCTCCACAGGTCCACCTGAGGACAGTGCATGGGTAAAGCAGAAGACCTTTCCTGAGTCCAACCCACACAGTGGCCTCATTCAGAGCAAGCACAACAGTTGAACTTCTGACTCTGACTCAAGTGCTTATAGGTATGGATGCCTTTCTAGGTCCTACCAATTCTGTTCTCAAAACCAAGTAGCTAGTAACCAGCTGAGCAGACTCATAATTTTTTACTACAGTTTATTGTGAAAAAAAATGACTTGAGGCCAGATGCAGTGGCACTGGCCTGCAATACCAGCAATTTGGGAGGCAGAGGCAGGAGGATCACAAGTTCAAAGCCAGCCTCAGCAAGTTAGCAAGGCCCTAAGCAATTTAGCAAGACTCTGTCTCAAAAATAAAAAGGGCTGGGGATGTGGCCCAGTGCTAAAGTGCCCCTGGCTTAAATTCCTGGTACCAAAATAAATAAATAACTTGAAAATAATATTTAAATGATGCATTTCTAAATGACTGTACTTGGAAATACAGACAGCAGCATTTCTCTTATCCTCTGTTGGTGTAACATATTTGTTCTAGTAAAAGACCAAGGACTTCTAGATCAAGATAGCAGTGGGGCAGAGAGTGGCAGATGATAACTCCATCCCCGTTAGGCAATTCTTCATTCTAACACAAAAAGTCACAAGAAGAAAGGCTAAATAAATCTCCATAAAATCCATACATTCAGCAGGAAGAAAGAAGGAAGCTAGCTATTTGGCCAAAGTTTGATCTAAAGTAACCGACAGGGTTTCCGTTCCCACACTGCAGTGGGAGCAACCCTGCAGAGGTGTTACCAGGCGGGACCATAACTGGTGATGATTTGTTTTTAATTTTAAGTCTCTAAAAATTGTCTTAGTGCATTTGGCAAAGAAAACCTATGACATCTTAGTAAGAACAATGAGATTCTGTGACATTGGAGCCATTTCTCCCTCCTCAACCTACTCCCAACTCCACTTTAAGGAAGATCCACTCTGGGCAAGTGTGTCCAATACATTGGGACTCCCTCTCCCCTCAGCTACCAATCAGGGGTGCAAGCCTCCTGCTGGGTCAGTATAGCAACATTTCTCTTCCTCTATGTGTGGTGGAGATTAACCTCCCGTGGACGCATCCAGGGCACTGCTCTTCCAGTCAGAGCAGGCCAAGCACACTGAGTCCCAACTACCCAGATCTGGGCTCCCAGCCCCCAGAGGGTCAAGGTCTACACAAGCCAAGAGGAGCAGAGGCTGACATTGCCTGTCCGGGGCTTGGAGCTGGGGCTCAGAAATTTCACAGGGAGAAAGGCAGCCCATAATAACAGAGAAACCCAAACAACTCCTCAGAGGACACAGAATATGAAAAATTTCAAGCCAATGTTGTTTTTTTTAAAAAAAATGAAGATTTTGATAATAACTAATTTAAAGAAATCCAATAACCCTGTGAGTGCCAAAAGAGAAAGTATAGGCCAGCAATTTTACCAGAGAGAACTAGAAGAAAGACAAGTAAGAAGAGTCCTCCTAGGGTCAGAGAACGCCTGAAAGACCAGCTTCAAAAGCTGCCCCTGCAAAGGGGAAGAAATTGAGTGAGATCAGACTGCGGCACAATCATGCCCCAGGACGCTGTCAAGAACATGAGGGCCATCAACTGGCAGCCAGAGGGCCTCGCAGATGGACGCAAGGGCAACAGAGGCAGGCAGGTAACCAAAAGAGCAGGGAAAGAGGTGGCACAAGAGAGCACTGCTACAGCTGCCGTCCTCCCAGAGTGACCATGGGCATGTACCAGGCTGCACCTGCGAGGGGCAGGATCAGAGGCTTCACGCCACAGGGAAGGGCTTCGTGAAAAGAGTGTAGCCGGGTTTTTAGGTAAACAATTAACAACAATAAAACAACCCGAGAAAAGCAGAAGGAGAATTCATATCCTTTAATAGGGCTACACTCCATCACCTAAAATGTCCAGTTTCCATTAAAAACTATAACATATGCAAAGAAACAGGAAAGTGTGGCTCGTACACTGGGAAAGGAAGTCAGCAACACAGGCTACCTGGGAGAAGGTCCAGATGTTGGACAGCTGCCATAAGTATGTTCCAAAAGCTGAAGAGAACCACACTTAAAGAAATAAAGAAAGCTACAATAGTGACGTCTCATCTAATAGAGAACATTAATAAAGTGGGAAATTATTTTTCTGGAATCCAAAAATACATTAATTGAAATAAAAATGTACTAGAGACCTTCAGTGGTGGATTTGAACTGACAAAAGAAAAAGTCACAATTTGAAGAAATAACTGGTACAAACATATATGAGCCCCCAAAATACACAAAGCAAAAATTAACAGAAGTCAAGGGGAAATACACAATTCAATAATTACAGTTGTAGAGTTCAATACCCTACTTTCCTAATGCCTAGAGTGACTAGAAGGAGGTCGTCAGGAAATCGAAGACGTGACCAACATTGTAAGCAATGGGACCTAACAGACATCTTCAGAACACTACCCAGGAACCAAATACGGTCCTTCCAAGCAAACACACCAAACAGAGCATAAGTGAGGCCCCAAGATAAGCCTCAATCAATACATAAAGTTGAAATAATGCCATTTATGTTCAGAATGAAGTGAAATTAGAAACCAATAGGAGAAAAAGTGAAATTCACCAATAGGTGGATAGTAAACAGCTTACTTTGAAGAACCCATGAGTCAAAGACGAAATCAAAATAAAATCAACACAAATGGAAGTGAAGAAATAATGCAGCCAAATTGATAAGGAAAAAGCAATACTTAGAGGAAAACTTATACCTGGAAGTGTTTTTATTAAATAAAGACGACAGATCTCAAACCAACAACTTAACATTCCACATTTAACAGAGTGATAAAATAAGAAAAAAGTAAGCCAAAAGCAATCAGAAAGAAGGATAGAGTAAAGTTTAGAGCAGAAATAATGAAGCAGAAAATAGAAAGCAGCAGAGAAAATAAACAAAAGTAAATGTTGCTTCTTTTAAAACATTGACAGATCTTTAGCTAGTTTGACAAAATATAAACATAGGCTTAAACTCAAATTTCTAATGTTAGGAATAAAGGACATTACTAGTGATCTTACAGAATAAAACAATTATAAGGAAATACTATGAACAACTTTATGCCCCCACAATTAGATAATTTAGACAAAATGGACAAATGACAAATTACTAAAACTGACTCAAGGACAAATAGAAAGTCTGAACAGACATACAGCACATAAAGAGATTGAATTAGTAGTTTAAACACTGCCTACAAGGGACAACATAGATGGAGATGCCTTTATTAATGTATTTCACCAAATATTTAATAAGAATAAGAATTAATACTATTTCCTCACAAATTCATCCAAAACAATAATATAGGAGGAATACATCCCAGGTCATTCTGATACAGCATTATCCTGATACCAAGTCACAAAAATATTACAAGAGGAGGACATTGCCTAGCAACATCTCTCATGACGCACAATATCCTCATCACATACCAGCAAAGCAAAGCAAGCAATACATGGAAAGGAGTGTACAATGACAGTGTGGGCTTCCTCCCAGGAAAGCCAGGGTGGTTTAACATCCACACCAATGAACCAAGGCACCACATCAACACAGCAAAGGAGGGGAATCACGCAGGGTCATATCTTCCTGTGAACAGAGCTTTCACCACCTGGGAAAGGATCTCCGTGAATGCCTGACCCTGAGACCATATTTAATGGGGGAAAGACCAAGTTTTTCCCTTAAGATCAGGAACAAGACAAGGACTCTGCTCTGTTGCGTGGAGGTTCTTGTAGTTATACTATAGCTCTTTTATTAAATTTTCTTATAGCTGTATTGGACAGAATGCCTTTATTTTATTTGTTAATTTTTATGTGGTGCTTGAAAGGAAAGTGACCACAACACTCGGAGCAACCAAGAGGTCTTTATTGCAGCAGTGCAACAGAGGAGAAAAGAGAGAAAGAGAAGTGGGGGGGGGGCTGGGGAAGGCTTTTACAGCCCTTCTGCAGTGCTGCCTAAATCTAACAGGGTCTCTGGGTTTGCAAGCTGCCTTGTTGGCACACAAGGGGTTAAGTGTTCGGCCTTGAGCGGTGGGTTGAGTGTTCAGCCTTGAGCAGGGGGGCGAAGCGCTTAGCCTTGAGGGGGTGGGGGCTTGGGCGTTTGGGCTTGAAGCAAAGAGGTGATAAAGAACCAGACAGAGGGTTTGAGAAGCCAGGTCATCCTGCAGCTAACTTTGTTTGGCATGACCTTCAGACAACTTATTCAGCATGTCCTGCACCTAACAGTGCTGAGGATGAAACCCAGTGTCTCACGCATGCTAAGCAAGCGCTCTTCCACTGAGCTACAGCTCAGCCCAATAATACACTTCTTTTTTTTAATGTTTATTTTTTATTTTTATTTTTGAAAATTTTTATTATTAGTTGTTCAAAACATTACATAGTTCTTGACATATCATATTTCATACATTTGATTCAAGTGGGTTATGAACTCCCATTTTTACCCTGTATACAGATTGCAGAATCACATCGGTTACACATCCACGTTTTTACATATTGCCATACTAGTGACTGTTGTATTCTGCTATCTTTCCTATCCTCTACTATCCTCCCTCCCCTCCCCTACCCTCCCATCTTCTCTCTCTACCCCATCTACTGTAATTCATTTCTCCCCCTTGTTTTTTTCCCTTTCCCCTCACTTCCTCTTATATGTAATTTTGTATAACAATGAGGGTCTCCTTCCATTTCCATGCAATTTCCCTTCTCTCTCCCTTTCCCTCCCACCTCTCATCCCTGTTTAATGTTAATCTTCTTCTCATGCTCTTCGTCCCTACTCTGTTCTTAGTTGTTCTCCTTATATCAAAGAAGACATTTGGCATTTGTTTTTTAGGGATTGGCTAGCTTCACTTAGCATAATCTGCTCTAATGCCATCCATTTCCCTGCAAATTCCATGATTTTGTCATTTTTTAGTGCAGAGTAATAATACTCCATTGTGTATAAATGCCACATTTTTTTTATCCATTCTTCTATTGAAGGGCATCTAGGTTGGTTCCACAGTCTAGATATTGTGAATTGTGCTGCTATGAACATCGATGTGGCAGTATCCCTATAGTATGCTCTCTTAAGGTCTTTAGGGAATAGTCCAAGAAAGGGAATAGCTGGGTCAAATGGTGGTTCCATTCCCAGCTTTCCCAGGAATCTCCATACTGCTTTCCAAATTGGCCGCACCAATTTGCAGTCCCACCAACAATGTACAAATGTACCCTTTTCCTCACATCCTCGCCAGCACTTGTTGTTTGTCTTCATAATGGCTGCCAATCTTACTGGAGTGAGATGGTATCTTAGGGTGGTTTTGATTTGCATTTCTCTGACTGCTAGAGATGGTGAGCATTTTTTCATGTACTTGTTGATTGACTGTATGTCCTCCTCTGAGAAGTGTCTGTTCAGGTCCTTGGCCCATTTGTTGATTGGGTTATTTGTCTTCTTATTGTCTAATTTTTTGAGTTCTTTGTATACTCTGGATATTAGGGCTCTATCTGAAGTGTGAGGGGTAAAAATTTGTTCCCAGGATGTAGGCTCCCTATTTACCTCTCTTATTGTTTCTCATGCTGAGAAAAAACTTTTTAGTTTAAGTAAGTCCCATTTGTTGATTCTTGTTATTAACTCTTGTGCTATGGGTGTCCTATTAAGGAATTTGGAGCCCGACCCCACAATATGTAGATCGGAGCCAACTTTTTCTTCTATCAGACGCAGAGTCTCTGTTTTGATATCAAGCTCCTTGATCCATTTTGAGTTAAATTTTGTGTATGGTGAGAGAAAGGGATTCAGTTTCATTTTGTTGCATATGTATTTCCAGTTTTCCCAGCACCATTTGTTGAAGATGCTATCCTTCCTCCATTGCATGCTTTTAGCCCCTTTATGAAATATAAGTTGGTTGTAATTTTGTGGATTGGTCTCTGTGTCCTCTATTCTGTACCATTGGTCCACCCACCTGTTTTGGTACCAGTACCATGCTGTTTTTGTTACTATTGCTCTGTAGTATAGTTTGAAATCTGGTATCGCTATACCACCTGATTCACACTTCCTGCTTAGAATTGCTTTTGCTATTCTGGGTCTTTTATTATTCTATATTAATTTCATGATTGCTTTATATATTTCAACAAGAAATGCCATTGGGATTTTGATTGGCATTGCATTAAACCTATAGAGAACTTTTGGTAATATCGCCATTTTGATGATGTTAGTTCTGCCTATCCATGAACAGGGTATATTTTTCCATCTTCTAAGATCTTCTTCTATTTATCTCTTTAGGGTTCTGTAGTTTTCATTGTATAAATCTTTCACCTCTTTTGTTAGGTTGATTCCCAAGTGTTTTGGTTTTTTTGAGGATATTGTGAATGGGGTGGTTGTCCTCATTTCCATTTCAGAAGATTTGTCGCTGATATACAGGAATGCCTTTGATTTATGTGTGTTGATTTTATATCCTGCCACTTTGCTGAATTCATTTAGTAGCTCTAGTAATTTCTTTGTAGGCCCTTTTGGGTCTGCTAGGTATAGAATCATGTCGTCCGCAAATGGTGATAATTTAAGTTCTTCGTTTCCTATTTTTATGCCTTTAATTTCTTTCATCTGTCTAATTGCTCTGGCCAGTGTTTCGAGAACTATGTTGAACAGAAGTGGTGAGAGAGTGCATCCCTGTCTTGTTCTGGATTTTAGAGGGAATGCCTTCAATTTTTCTCCATTCAGAATGATGCTAGCCTGAGGCTTAGCATAGATAGCTTTTACAATGTTGAGGTATGTTCCTGTTATCCCTAGTTTTTCTAGTGTTTTGAACATAAAGAGATGCTGTACTTTGTCGAATGCTTTTTCTGCATCTATCGAGATGATCATATGGTTCTTATCTTTAAGTTTATTGATGTGGTGAATAACATTTATTGATTTCCATATATTGAACCAGTCTTGCATCCCAGGGATGAATCCTACTTGATCATGATGTACAATCTTTTTAATATGTTTCTGTATCCGATTTGCCATAATTTTATTGATGATTTTTGCATCTATGTTTATTAGAGATATTGGTCTGTAGTTTTCTTTCTTTGAAGTGTCTTTGTCTGGTTTAGGAATCAGGGTGATGTTGGCCTCGTAGAATGAATTTGGAAGTTCTCCCTTTTTTTTTCTATTTCCTGAAACAGCTTGAAAAGTATTGGTATTAGTTCTTCTTTAAAGGTTTTGTAAAACTCTGCTGTATACCCATCCGGTCCTGGGCTTTTCTTAGTTGGTAGTCTTTTGATGACTTCTTCTATTTCCTCAATTGATATTGGTCTGTTTTGGTTGTGTATATCCTCCTGACTCAATCTGGGCAGATCATATGACTTAAGAAATTTATCAATGCCTTCACTATCTTCTATTTTATTGGAGTATAAGGATTCAAAATAATTTCTAATTATCTTCTGTATTTCTGTAGTGTCTGTTGTGATATTGCCTTTTTCATCCCATATGCTAGTAATTTGAGTTCTCTCTCTTCTTCTCTTCATTAGCATGGCTAAGGGTCTGTCGATCTTATTTATTTTTTCAAAGAACCAACTTTTAGTTTTGTCAATTTTTTTAATTGTTTCTTTTGTTTCAATTTCATTGATTTCAGCTCTGATTTTAATTATTTCTTGCCTTCTACTACTTTTGCTGTTGTTTTGCTCTTCTTTTTCTAGGGTTTTGAGATAAGTGTGAGATCATTTATTTGTTGGTTTTTTCTTTTTTTTAAGGAATGAACTCCAAGCAATGAATTTTCCTCTTAGAACTGCTTTCATTGTGTCCCATGGATTCCGATATGTTGTGTCTGTGTTTTCATTTATCTCTAAGAATTTTTTAATTTCCTCCTTGATGTCTTCGGTAACCCATTGATCATTCAGTAACCTATTGTTCATTCTCCAAATGATGCAGGACTTTTCCTTCCTTCTTTTATCGTTGATTTCCAGTTAAATTCCATTATGATCAAATAGGATGCATGGTAGTATTTTTACTCCCTTATAATTTTGAAGAGTTGTCCTGTGACATAATATATGGTCTATTTTGAGAAGGATCCATGTGCTGCTGAGAAAAAAGTGTAGCTGCTTGATGTTGGGTGGTATATTCTATATATGTCAATTAAGTCTAGGTTATTAATTGTATTATTGAGTTCTATAGTTTCTTTATTCAACTTTTGTTTGGAAGATCTGTCCAGTGGTGAGAGAGGTGTGTTGAAGTCTCCCATAATTATTGTATTGTGGTCTATTTGACTCTTGAACTTGAGAAGAGTTTGTTTGATGAACATAGCTGCACCATTGTTTGGGGCATATATATTTATGATTGTTATGTCTTGTTGGTGTATGGTTCCCTTGAGCAGTATATAGTGTCCTTCTTTATCCCTTTTGATTAACTTTGGCTTGAAGTCTATTTTATTTGATAAGAGTATGGACACTCCTGCTTGTTTCCGAAGTCCATATGAGTGATATGATTTTTCCCAACCTTTCACCTTCAGTCTATATATGTCTTTTCCTATCAAATGCATCTCCTGTAGGCAGCATATTGTTGGATCTTTTTTTTTTTTGATCCATTCTACTAGCCTGTGTCTCTTGATTGGTGAGTTTAAGCCATTAACATTTAGGGTTACTATTGAGATATGGTTTGTACTTCCAGCCATATTTGTTTATTTATGTTACTTAACATGATTTGTTTTTCCTCTTTGATTATTTTTTCCCTTTACTCTACTACCTCCCGCTGTTGGTTTTCATTGTTATATTCCATTTCCTCTTCCTGTAATTGTTTTGCCAAGGATGTTTTGAAGAGCTGGTTTTCTAGCTGCAAATTCTTTTAACTTTTGTTTATCGTGGAAGGTTTTAATTTCATCTTCCATCCTGAAGCTTAATTTTGCTGGATACACGATTCTTGGTTGGAACCCATTTTCTTTCAGCGTTTGAAATACGTTGTTCCAGGATCTTCTAGCTTTCAGAGTCTGTTTTGAAAGATCAGCTGTTATCCTGATTGGTTTACCCCTAAATGTAATCTGCTTCTTTTCTCTTGTAGTTTTTAAATTCTCTACTTATTCTGTATGTTGGGCATCTTCATTATAATGTGTCTTGGTGTGGATCTCTTATGATTTTGCACATTCTTCAAGTCTGGGAAGTTTTCTCATATTATTTCATTGAACAGATTGCTCATTCCTTTGGTTTGGAGCTCTGTACCTTCCTGTATCCCAATGACTCTTAAGTTTGGTCTCTTAATGTTATCCCATATTTCTTGGATGTTCTGCTCATGGTTTCTTAACAGTCTCGCTGAGCTGTCTATGTTCTTTTCAAGTTGAAATACTTTGTCTTCATTGTCTGATGTTCTATCTTCTAAGTGTTCTACTCTGCTGGTAGTACTCTCAATTGAGTTTTTAATTTGGTTTATTGCTTCCTGCATTTCTAGGATTTCTCTTTGTTTTTTATAACCTCTATCTCCCCGTATAATTGATCTTTTGCTTCTTGGATTTGTTTATGTAATTCATTTTCAAAGTGATCTTTCATTGTCTGATTTTGCTGTCTAATGTCTTCCTTGAGACTCCAGATCATCTGAAGCATGTATATCCTGAATTCTTTATCTGACATTCCATCTGCTGCAGATATTACCTCTTATAAAGTTGAGTTGACCTGCATTGCTTGTGGTCCTTTCTTTCCTTGTCTTTTCATACTGCTCATGTTTCTTTCTGCTTTGTGAAACTGTTGTGTTATTGATTTTCCCCCTATATATTTATATTGCTCTTGTATAGTTGCAAAGTCTCCCTTTTGTGGAGAAAGACAATGTTAACAGTTCTCAATATCAATAGTACATCATCTAAGCACACGTCTTCCTTATTACTACATTTATAGCTAGACTCTATGTCTACAAATGTTGGTTTCGATTATCGTTTACAAATATAGTCATTAGTTTCCTGAAAGGCATACCGTTTCTGGTAGCTTGAAGAAAACTGAATTTCAGGTGTAAGATGTTATGTTTAGGGGGAAATGAGTGAGGGTATGGGGTTAATCTAACTTAGTATCTTTGGAAAGCTCTAACCAATAGATGGGTAATTTATGGAAGAATGTATAGATTCAAATTCCTATCTGTGTTTATAAGATTACCCTACTTATAAATAGTAAAATTTAGGGGTTGCAAGTGGGATAGAGGGAGTAAGAAGGAGAAAAACAAATAACAAGGAAAGAAAGAGAAAAAAGAGAGCAGGAAAAAGAAAATACAAGAAAAAAGAAAAGAAATAAAAAGGGGGGAGGGAGGTGGAGCATATGCAATTCCTCTATATTATATTATTCTGGTGATTCAGTTGTTAAAGACCTTTTTCATGCACAATTCTTGGTTTCACATATGTTGAGGTTGAGAGGACCAGAGGGGGAAGGGTAGAGGAGACTGGATGAATGGATGAAAAGAGAGAGAGAAGAGAAAAAAAGAAAGAAAAAAAATGTCTCTCAGAACTCTGTTTTCTTTTCTTCCAGTTGGTGGCATTGCCTATTCCTAGCTTGAGTCTCTGGGTTCAGGGTGGTGGTGGTAGTCAGTGTGAGAGGACTTGAGCTTCCACCTGTGGCCTCTCTACTCTTATTCTGAGATGTAAACCAGGTGCCTGATCCGTTGCAGAACCGAGCTGGCAGCCACGCCCACCAATTGGTGGGTTTTAAGGGTTGGTGGGATTTTCCAAGATGAGTTCCATCTTCTCATAAGGTGTTTGATGAGGTGGGGGGTGTTGGGGAAACCTTATGTTTGTCCAGAGCTCCGTCAGGTGACCGCACGGGCAGGCGGCTGGGCCCCTCCTCCAGTTGGGGTGGTCTGTCTACCACGCCGGTGGGCCCAATACTACACTTCTTACAGTCTATTTAAGCTGATAACAACTCCACTTTAATGGCATAAAAGAACACACTTTTATGAACTTAAAAACAGCATACTAGGGGCTGGGGTTGTGGCTCAGTGGTACACCACTCCCCTAGCATCTGTGAGGCTGGGTTTGAGCCTCAGCACCACATAAAAATAAATAAATAAAATAAAGGTATTTTGTTCATCTGCAACTAAAAAATAATTTTAAATAATTTTAAAAGAACAGCATACTATAGTGACACAGTCACTTCAATGATTGTAGCAGCTCAATTCACAAGAGCTAAACTGTTGGAGCAACATAGATTCCCTTCAATAGATGAATGGGATCCTCTTAGCTCCTGAGTCACTGGGATTGCATATATACACAATGGAATATTACTCAGCATTAAAAGAGAATAAAATTATGGCATTTGCAGGTAAATGGATGGATTTGGAATATCATGCTAAGCAAAGTAAGCCAGTCTCAAAAACCCAAAGTCCAAATATTTTCTCTGAAAACTGGATGCAGATCCATAATGGTGGGGGTGCGGTGGGGTGATGGGAAGAATGGAGGAACTTTAGTCAAAGGGGACAGTGGGGAGAGGAAGGGACATGAGGGCGGGAAAGATGGTGGAATGAGATGAACATTATTACCCCAGGTACATGTATGACTGCACATATGGTGTGATGCTACATCATGTACAAGCAAAGAAATGAAAAGTTGTGCTCCATTTGTGTACAATGAATCAAAATGCATTCTGCTGTCATTATACCTAACTAGTATAAATTGAAACAAATAAATAAATAAATAAAATGGAAAAAAATCCATGTTTATTCAAGCCCTTTCCCCACATTTCATTTTTTATATCACAATTTATATAATTTGATATTGTGTTCTCCTGAGTTTCTGTTGCCATACTTATTTTAATTCTTTCCTCTTCTAACCTTCATACCAAAGATGCAAATGGCTTCCACACCACCATTACACTATAGAATTAGAATATCATGAACATGACCATATATTTACCTTTACCCATGAAATTAATACTTCCTTATGTTTTCATGTCACTAAATAATGTCCTTTCATTTCACACTGAAGAATTCCAAATAGCTTTTTTCATAGGCAGCTCTGGTGGTGATGAATTCCCTCACCTATTGTTTGTCTGGGAAAGTCTTTTTCTCCCCTTCCCCCTTCCCCTCCTCCCTGTCCTCCTTAATTTTTGAAGGTCAGCTTTTCTGGGGGAAATATTCTTGGTTGGCATCTTCTTCTTTCAGCACTTTGATTACATCAGCGCACCCCTCCAGCCTGCAAGGAGTCTGTTGAGAGGTGATCACTGACAGCCTTATTGGCATCTCCATGTACGTGAGACTCCTTTTTCTCCTCCTGATTTCAAAATTCTCTTTGTCTTCGGTTTTATTTTCTTGTGTGTTGGCTTTTGTGTTTTCTTATTGTAAGAGGATGAACCCAGGGGTGCTATTACCACTGAGCTACATCCTCAGTTCTTTCATTTTTTATTTTGAGACAGGGTCTCACTAAGTCCTGAGGCTGGCCCTGAACTTGGGATCCTCTTAGCTCCTGAGTCACTGGGATTGCAGATGTGTGAGCCACTACCTCTGGCATGGGTAAAATCCTTGAGTTGATTCTGACCTAAGACCTGTGAGCTTCAGGTACTTAGATGTTCATATCTTTCCCCGTATTTCAGGAATTCTTAGTCATTATTTCTTTAAATGAACTTCATGTGTTTTTCTCCTCCTCCTCCTCCTCCTCCTCCTCCTCCTCCTCCTCTTCCTCCCTCCCTCCCTCCCTCTCCCTTGCCTTAAAACTCCTGTAATGCTATAATGCAAATGTGAGCTCTCCTGATGAGGTTCCACACATCCCAGAGTCTTTCTTCATGCCTTTTCATTATTTTTCTTTTTTCTCCATGGACTGCACAATTTTAAATGTTCTGTCTTCCAGTTTGTTATTCTTTCTTCTGTTTTGATTTTTCTTTTTGTTCTGTTCGACTTTTTTGAGGTGGAGTTGCACCGAGTTGCACCAGGCTGGCCTCAAACTCATGATCCTCCTGCCTTGGGCTCCTGGGACCTGGGATGACGGTGTGCACCACCAGGCCTAGTTCCTTTTTCCTGCTCAATCTAGTCTACGTTGAAGCAAATCCGTTGCATTTGTTTTAATACTTTCAGTGTATTTTCAATTTCAGATTTGAACTTTTGTTTGCTTGTTTTCTCTTTGTTGAGCTTTTCATTTTCTTCTTGCATTGCTTTCCTGGTTTGGGTAAATTGTTTATCTGTATTCTCTCCTAACTTTCTGAGCCCCTTAGGAACATATTTTAAAGGAATTTGAATTTTTTAGCAGGCAGTTAGTTCATGGATCTCCAACTCTTTGGATCAGTTGCTGGAAGGTGATTGGGTCCTTTAGTGGTGTCTTATTTTCTGGATTCTTCATGACCCTGGAAGCCCTGCACAGGTGTCTGCCCATTTGAAGAGGCACTCACCTCTTTGGGTTCTATGGATTGGAGTTATTAAGGAAATGCCTTATGTGTGCTGGCATGGGGGAGGAGAGGCTGGAATACTGCGTCATCAGGCCTAGGTGTGGCTGGTCAGTTCTGGATGTGTGCAGGGGACTCAGTCTGGGGGGATGTGACTTCTCACGAGCTCATGTAGCTGGGCTCTACAACATTGTCAACTGGGTAGTCCTTGGTAGCAGGAACCAAGGGGGCTGCAAAGGGCACTCAGCAATGCCTCTGAACAGGATGGGCCACTGGGGAGCCAGTACCTGCCGTGGATCCATGCTTGGTTGTGAATTGGTTGTAGGCATGAGGACAGTAGTGACGGCCAAGGGCAAAGGAATTGTTAGGACCAACTGCAAGTAAATGCATGGCAGCAGGGGCCAGGGGAGTGTGTGTGCCACCCCAGGAGTCGGGATTGGCAGTGTGCACATACCCGGCCAGACACAAGTGCAAACACGGTGGTTGAAGTGGGCACCATGGGGCAAGGTCAGCTGTGGACATCTGAACAGTTACAGAAGTCAAGACAAGCAGCGAGCCTGTGTGCAGCTCCACGGGCTATCTGCAGAGGCAAGCCTGCTGGTGAGGACTGGCGCTGGCAGCTGCAGAGATGGATCACAAACACACAGACCCGCTAAGTGCCAGAGCCTGTGGTGCAGGCCTGAGGTGACTTGTGGGCATGTGCTCAGTGGCTGCACTCAGCTCATGGAGCAGCAGGTGACTCCAGGTGGTGTTTAGAGAAGCTGGAGATTGAAAGAGAGAAACTAGGGCCCCTGCTGGGAAACTGTGGGTAGTATATGGGGGCCACAAGGCTGTTGCAGTCCTTGGCACAGAAGAGTCCTGTGCAGCAGGCTGTTGGGGACCATGGTGGTTCCTGCCACGTGTCTATACTGACAGTCACTCTTTGTTCCCAGGTGTCTCCAGATGCCCCAGGTATGCCAGTCTCCCTAGGGTCCTGGGTGGGGTGAAACTGAAACTGACCATTCAGGCTCTGCCCTGAAAGGCTGAGGAAGCTAATTTTTCCTCCATTCTCCTTTTTCCTGAAATTGTTATTTCTTCTCTTACTGTCTGGCTATTACCAGCATTTTCCCCTTCTACTATTTTTCAATAGCTCCTTAAGTGGATTCTTGATCTCTTCTAGTTATCCTTGTTCATAGATAGCTGTTCACTTGATCTTCTTTGGGGGAGGAGATGAAAATGAAGGCTGAGACCTCTTACTCCACCATCTTGCTGATCTTAAAGTCCATTTCAAATTAACTTTTGGTGTGAAGTGATGCAGAAGTGAGATTTATTTCTTCCATACAATTGTATATAGCTATCCCAGGATCGAAAATTCAAGGCCAGCCTCAAAACTTAGAGAGACCCTGTCTCAAAAAATAAAAAGGGCTGGGGATGTAGCTCTATGGAAGAATACCCCTGAGTTCAATCCCCAGTACCAAAATAAAAGGAAAACACACACACACACACACACACACACACACACACCACATGCATGCACATTTGAAGAGACAGCAAGCATCAGAATTAGATATGAAAGAGATATTGGAATTATCAGAGAATTTAAGACTGATAAAATTAACATGCTAAGGACCCTAATGTGATGTGCCTGGCAGGTGGTGGTACTGTCCACACTGATGCTCAGCCAGGAATTTCTCTTGGGATTCCTGTACTGAGAAAGGGGACTCGGGATACCTTTTAATAGGAAAGGACCTAAAAAGCAAAAGGCAAGAGAGAACATTAATGGTCAGAGTCTAGAAAAATAAAGACAGGCCTCAGAGACCTAAAATGTTCTTCCCCTTAAGGTGCATCTTCTGTTGGGGACTAAAAGACACCATCATAGGAACCTTCTGAAACAACACCTTAGTCCTAAGCAGAGGTTGGATTCTGTGATAGAAACGTCTCCTGCCCACTGCCTCACTGGTGAGGGTCTCTGTCACTTTAAGTTGTCATCAGCAGGCCTTCCCTGAGCTTCCTGAGCTCAGCTCTGAGGTCTGGGTGACTCCTCTGTGAGGCAGAGGGAAGGTGTCTCCTGAACTCACATCAGAGGCCACTCCTGAGCCTGTCCCCAGGAAAGGTGAGCCTGAGCCAGGGAAGGGGACAGACTGGCAAGAGCTGTGAGGAGATGGAGCTGCAGCAAGAGCTACAGAGGCACTGTTCAAATGAAGTTGGCTGATGAGCACCTCTGTTCTACAAAGCAGGGGACCAGGAATTAGAGGGAAGAGACTTATGCTTCCAGGGCTTCAAGAATGTTCTGAGTTTCCAATGGAGTTGGTGTGGAAGATGCAGCGGGTGTCTTTGCCAGCTGAATGCACACATTCCTGGTTAGGACTAGCTCCTTTCCCTTTCCCTAGTCCCCAAAGGAGTAAGAGAGCTGTTTTCCAGAATTATTAATACACTACAGAAGGTGGGAAGCAGTCCCCAAGTGCACATTCACAAAGGTGAAAGATATTTCTGAGGGCATATGAGCAAGTCTAACCTCTGAACAAGTCTGAAAGAGAATTCTGTACATACCTGAGCTTCGAACTCTGCTTCTCCAGTCTCCTAGGCTCAGTGGATGTGGGGGTCTCCCAGGAGGCATCTGAGGTATTGAACTTGAATCTTCAAACTCTTCCCTTCACATGATCCATCAGAATGTCCTCATCTGCATAATAAGAGGCTGGACTATGACAAGCGATTCCCTAACTCGGATCCATGGATGGCTGCATCTGACATACCCCAGGGGAAAGAGGGACTTATTAAAAACAAAGAATTTAGGGACTTATTATTATTTTTTTTAATTGGTTGTTCAAAACATTACATAGTTCTTGACACATCATATTTCATACATTAGATTCAAGTGGGTTATGAACTCCCATTTTTAACCCAAATACAGATTGCAGAATCACATCGGTTACACATCCACATTTTTACATAATGCCCTATTAGTTAGTAACTGTTGTATTCTGCTACCTTTCCTATCCTCTACTATCCCCCCTCCCCTCCCCTCCCATCTTCTCCCACTACCCCATCTACTATAATTCATTTCTCTCCTTGTTTATTTTCCCATTCCCCTCACAACCTCTTATATGTAATTTTGTATAACAATGAGGGTCTCCCTCCATTTGCATGCAATTTCCCTTTTCTCTCCCTTTCCCTCCCACATCATGTTTCTGTTTAATGTTAATCTTTTCTTCCTGCTCTTCCTCCCTGCTCTGTTCTTAGTTGTTCTCCTTATATCAAAGAAGACATTGGTATTTGTTTTTTTAGGGATTGGCTAGCTTCACTAAGCATAATCTGCTCTAGTGCCATCCATTTCCCTGCAAATTCCAAGATTTTGTCATTTTTTAGTGCTGCGTAATACTCCATGGTGTATAAATGCCACATTTTTTTTATCCATTCATCTATTGAAGGGCATCTAGGTTGGTTCCACAGTCTAGCTATTGTGAATTGAGCTGCTATGAACATTGATGTGGCAGTATCCCTGTAGTACGCTCTTTTAAGGTCTTCAGGGAATAGTCCGAGAAGGGCAATAGCTGGGTCAAATGGTGGTTCCATTCCCAGCTTTCCCAGGAATCTCCATACTGCTTTCCAAATTGGCCGCACCAATTTGCAGACCCACCAGCAATGTACAAGAGTACCCTTTTCCCCACATCCTCGCCAGCACTTGTTGTTGTTTGACTTCATAATGGCTGCCAATCTTACTGGAGTGAGATGGTATCTTAGGGTGGTTTTGATTTGCATTTCTCTGACTGCTAGAGATGGTGAGCATTTTTTCATGTACTTGTTGATTGATTGTATGTCCTCCTCTGAGAAGTGTCTGTTCAGGTCCTTGGCCCATTTGTTGATTGGGTTATTTGTTATCTTATTGTTTGATTTTTTGAGTTATTTGTATACTCTGGATATTAGGGCTCTATCTGAAGTGTGAGGAGTAAAAATTTGTTCCCATGATGTAGGCTCCCTATTTACCTCTCTTATTGTTTCTCTTGCTGAGAAAAAACTTTTTAGTTTAAGTAAGTCCCATTTGTTGATTCTTGTTATTAACTCTTGTGCTATGGGTGTCCTATTAAGGAATTTGGAGCCCGACCCCACAATATGTAGATCGGAGCCAACTTTTTCTTCTATCAGACGCAGAGTCTCTGATTTGATATCAAGCTCCTTGATCCATTTTGAGTTAACTTTTGTGCATGGCGAGAGGAGGGGATTCAGTTTCATTTTGTTGCATATGTATTTCCAGTTTTCCCAGCACCATTTGTTGAAGATGCTATCCTTCCTCCATTGCATGCTTTTAGCTCCTTTATCAAATATAAGATAGTTGTAACTTTGTGGATTAGTCTCTGTGTCCTCTATTCTGTACCATTGGTCCACCCGCCTGTTTTGGTACCAGTACCATGCTGTTTTTGTTACTATTGCTCTGTAATATAGTTTGAAATGTGGTATCGCTATACCGCCTGATTCTCACTTCCTGCTTAGAATTGCTTTTGCTATTCTGGGTCTTTTATTTTTCCATATGAATTTCATGATTGCTTCATCTATTTCTACAAGAAATGCCGTTGGGATTTTGATTAGCATTGCATTAAACCTATAGAGAACTTTTGGTAATATTGCCATTTTGATGATGTTAGTTCTGCCTATCCATGAACAGGGTATATTTTTCCATCTTCTAAGATCTTCTTCTACTTCTCTTTTTAGGGTTCTGTAGTTTTCATTATATAAATCTTTCACTTCTTTTGTTAGGTTGATTCCCAAGTATTTTATTTTTTTTTTTGAGGATATTGTGAATGGAGTGTTTTTCCTCATTTCCATTTCAGAAGTTTTGTCGCTGATATACAGAAATGCCTTTGATTTATGCGTGTTGATTTTATATCCTGCCACTTTGCTGAATTCATTTAGTAGTTCTAGTAGTTTTTTTGTAGACCCTTTTGGGTCTTCTAGGTATAGAATCATGTCTTCCGCAAATAGTGATAATTTAAGTTCTTCTTTTCCTATTTTTATGCCTTTAATTTACTTCGTCTGTCTAATTGCTCTGGCCAGTGTTTCGAGAACTATATTGAATAGAAGTGGTGATAGAGGGCATCCCTGTCTTGTTCCAGATTTTAGAGGGAATGCCTTCAATTTTTCTCCATTCAGAATGATGCTAGCCTGAGGTTTAGCATAGATAGCTTTTACAATGTTGAGGTAAGTTCCAGTTATCCCTAGTTTTTCTAATGTTTTGAGCATAAAGTGATGCTGTACTTTGTCGAATGCTTTTTCTGTGTCTATCGAGATGATCATATGGTTCTTATCTTTAAGTCTATTGATGTGGTGAATAACATTTATTGATTTCCGTATATTGAACCATCCTTGCATCCCAGGGATGAATCCTACTTGATCATGGTGCACAATTTTTTTGATGTGCCTTTGTATCCGATTCGCCAGAATTTTATTGAGGATTTTTGCATCTAGGTTCATCAGAGATATTGGTCTGTAGTTTTCTTTCTTTGAGGTATCTTTGTCTGGTTTCGGAATCAGGGTGATGTTGGCCTCATAGAATGAATTTGGAAGAGCTCCCTCTTTTTCTATTTCCTGAAATAACTTGAAAAGTATTGGTATTAATTCTTCTTTAAAGGTTTTGTAAAACTCCGCTGTATACCCATCCGGTCCTGGGCTTTTCTTGGTTGGTAGACTTTTGATTGCTTCTTCTATTTCACCCATTGATATTGGTCTGTTCAAATTGTGTGTATCCTCCTGACTCAGTCTGGGCAAATCATATGACTTAAGAAATTTATTGATGTCTTCACTATCTTCTATTTTATTGGAATATAGGTTTTCAAAATAATTTCTAATTATCTTCTGTATTTCTGTAGCATCTGTTGTGATATTGCCTTTTTCATCCCGTATGTTAGTAATTTGAGTTCTCTCTCTTCTTCTCTTCATTAGCATGGCTAAGGGTCTGTCGATCTTATTTATTTTTTCGAAGAACCAACTTTTAGTTTTGTTAATTTTTTCAATAGTTTCTTTTGTTTCAATTTCGTTGATTTCTGTTCTGATTTTAATTATTTCTTGCCTTCTGCTACATTTGCTGTTGTTTTGCTCTTCCTTTTCTAGGGCTTTGAGATGAAGTGTGAGCTCATTTATTTGTTGGTTTTTCCTTTTTTTGAGGAATGACCTCCAGGCGATGAATTTCCCTCTTAAAACTGCTCTCATTGTGTCCCATAGATTCCGATATGTTGTGTCTGTATTTTCATTTATCTCTAAGAATTTTTTGATTTCCTCCTTTATGTCTTCTGTAACCCATTGATCATTCAGTAACATATTGTTCATTTTCCATGTGATGTAGGATTTTTCCTTCCTTCTTTTATCATTGATTTCCAGTTTCATTCCATTATGATCAGATAAAATGCATGGTATTATCTCCACCCCTTTATATTTACTGAGGGTTGCCCTATGGCATAATATATGGTCTATTTTTGAGAAGGATCCATGTGCTGCTGAGAAAAAAGTATATCCACTTGATGATGGTTGGTATATTCTATATATGTCAGTTAAGTCTAGGTTATTGTGATATTGAGTTCTATAGTTTCTTTATTTAACTTTTTTTTGGAGGATCTGTCCAATGGTGAGAGAGGTGTGTTGAAGTCACCCATAATTACTGTGTTGTGGTCTATTTGATTCTTGAACTTGAGGAGAATTTGTTTTATGAACGTCACAGCACCATTATTTGGTGCATAAATATTGATAATTGTTATGTCTTATTGGTGAATGGTTCCTTTTAACAGTATATAGTGTCCTTCTTTATCCCTTTTGATTAACTTAGTCTTGAAGTCGATTTTATTCCATATGAGGATGGCCACCCCTGCTTGCTTACAAGGACAGTGTGCATGGTATATTTTTTCCCAACCTTTCACCTTCAGCCTGTGTATGTCTTTTCCAATCATATGTGTCTCCTGGAGGCAGCATATTGTTGGATTTGTTTTTTTAATCCATGTTACCAGCCTATGTCGCTTTATTGGAGAGTTTACTATTTAGAGTTACTATTTAGAGTTACTATTTAGAGTTTACTATTTAGAGTTACTATTGATATATGGTTTGTACTTCCAGCCATGTTTGATTATTTATCTTTTTTTTAAATTTAGTTTGTTTCTCCATAATTAGCTTTCCCCCCACCCTCTGTCTTTACCGAGGCACTTCCCACTGATGGTTTTGGTTATTGTTTTTCATTTCTTCCTCGTGTAGTGTTTTGCTCAAGATGCTTTGCAATGCTGGTTTTCTGGCTGCAAATTATTTTAGCTTTTGTTTATCATGAAAGATTTTTATTTCGTTGTCGTACCTGAAGCTTAATTTTGCTAGATACAGAATTCTTGGTTGGCATCCATTGTCTTTCAGTGTTTGAAATACGTTGTTCCAGGATCTTCTCACTTTCAGCGTCTGTGATGAAAAATCCGTTGTTAACCTTATTGGTTTACCCCTGAATGTAATCTGCCTCCTTTCTCTTGTAGCTTTTAATATTTTATCTTTGTTCTGTATATTGGATATCTTCATAACAATGTGTCTTGGCGTTGGTCTACTGTGATTTTGTGTGCTCGGTGTCCTGTATGCATCTACAATTTGTATATCCGTTTCCTTTTTTATTTCTGGAAAGTTTTCTGTAATTATTTCATTCAGCAGGTTACTCATTCCCTTGGTTTGAATCTCTATACCTTCTTCTATCCCGATGACTCGTAAGTTTGGTTTTTTATGTTGTCCCATATCTCTTGGATGTTTTTCTTGTGATTTTTTACCACTCTTTCTGAGTTGGCTAGACTCTTTTCAAGATGATATATTTTGTCTTCATTATCTGACGTTCTGGCTTCTACTTGCTCCACTCTGTTAGTGATACTCTCATTTGCGTTTTTAATTTGGTTTATAATTTCCTTCATTTCTAGAATTATTGTTTGATTTTTTTTATTATCTCTATCTCCTGATAAAGATGCTTAACTTCTTCTTTTATCTGTTTATGTAATTCATTTTCAATGTGTTCTTTCACTGTTTGAATTTGCTGTCTCGTATCCTCTTTAAGGTTCCATTCCATCTGTGTAAGGTATTCCTTGAGTTCTTTATATGACCATTTTTCTGATGCCTCTGGGTCCTCCTGAATATTTAGGCTGTCCTGCATTGTTTGTACTCATTTTCTTCCTTGCTTTTTCATGCTGCTCATGTTACTTCTTGTTCTGTTTGACTGCTGAGTTACTGTTTACTCTTATAAATTTATTTGATGCTTGGGAGGAAAATTATTAGAAGGGAAGGGAAGAGGTCACTAAAGAGAATGAGAGTAAGCTGGTAGAATTCAAGGAAGGGGGAATAAGAAAATTGAAAAGAAAAGACAAAAGAAAAAAAACAGCAAATAGAAAAAGAAAAAAATTAAAAAAAATTAATAATAATAAAAATGAAAATTAAAATAAAAAATAATAATAATAATAAAATAAAAAAATTTTAAAAAATTAGAAAAAAATTTTTAAAAACAACAACAAAAAAATGAAAATGAAAAGAAAAAAAATTAATAAATGCAGTCTTAGAGTTTGATTAACTTCTCTTCCAGTAGGTGGAGCTGTGCCCACTGGGCCAAGCTTCTCCTCTCAATAGGTGGGAACCAATCACTGTGCAGCAGCTCTTCCTCCCAGACTGGGCGGGTCTCCAATCCTGAGTGCCTAAGGCCTTCAATTGTGTCTAGTCACTTCCCCACTTTTCCTCAAGCCAGGCCCCGCTCACCGGTGACGCTTACCACAATACTGGCTACACGCCAGGTCTGCTGCTCCTGGGAGCCCTGTTTTCATGAACGCCTGGGCAACACTGTCCCTGTTTGCCCTTCCCTCAGACCCTAAGTTTGTAGAGCTTGGGGCTGAGATCCCCCAGCGAATTTGCTTGCCCTCCTGTAGCCACGCCCCCGGTAGCTGGTGCAAGAGCCCTCAGTTGTCAGCACTGGTGGGAGCGGTAGCCAGGAGTTCGGCGCCGCGAGTCCCGCGCCACTCCTGATTCCCTCGCTCTGGCTATCGCGCTCACGGGAGAGCTGGGAGGGGCCCTTAAAGTTTCCCCGCTGTGTGGAGAGGGAGGGCTAAGGGGTTACACACCTGTCGCCGCTGGTTTCAATGAAGTTATCTCCTCCGCCGCGTTATGGTGACGTCAGGTCTCTGCCATGGTGGTGTCCCATGAAAATGGTGACAGTTCGTTCCCTTTGCCGGGTGACCAATGCAACGGGTGGGTCCTGACTGTCTCTCCCAAGCCCCGTTTCAAACCTGTGGCCACTGCCTATGAAGGCTCGGTTGGCTTTTACCTCCGTAAGTTCAGAGGGGCCGACCAGTTATTTCAGCGGGGTCGTTAGTGCTGAGTCACGGCAGTTTGGCTGCAAGAAGCAGGCGAACGGGAGCTTGAATGCAGCCAGTCCGGGTTCGGTGTGTGTTCTGAGAGGTCCAGACTTTCGCCCCAGATCCACGTCAGCTCAGCATTGCCTAGTGATTCTGAGCAAGCAGCATTTAGACAGTTTACGACTCCCTATGCCCGCGCAGTTGAAGAGGTCAGAGACTTGATCTCTCCGCGCCCGTCGCCATGTTGGATCGACCCTTAGGGACTTATTAAAAACAAGAAATTAGGGTTATAGCTCAGCGGTAGAGCCCTGCCTCCTATGTGTGAGGCACTGAATTCGATCCTCAGCACCACATAAAATAAATTAATAAAGATACCGTGTTCGTCTACAGGGAGCTTCTGCAGCCCAGAACACCTCAGGGTTGAACACAGCAAACCCGTTCTCACAGATCCTCAGCCAAAGGCAAGCTGTTCAGCCCTCTCTCTCTGCTCTCCTTTGTGTTGGTGCCCAGGAGACAGAACACATGCCCTGCAGTAACTAGGGTGGCAGGCATAAGGCGGCAGAATTTGAAACAACGGGGAAATGTAGATAGGAACTCTGAAAGAAACATGGGAGAGGATGGCTGGTCATAGGAGTGAGGGCACAGAAGGGGCAAGAAAGGCCCTGAAGTTGGCTCTTTGTGGAGTAGCTGAATGAGCAGGGATTGGCTGGAGAGCTAGACTGAAGGGAGACCATGCATTTGTGCTCAGGTGCGGGGAGCCACTCTGGATGATTCGCCTCTTCCATCCAGGAGTGGAGAGGCTTTTGACCATCACTACATCTCGTAGTGACATGGACATTGCCCTGGTCCTACTGCTTTCAGACATAGGCATGCCACCCCATAGATTGAACTACACTCACATATTCCTTTGTGATACTACCCCTTTGCCCTGTTTGGGATAGAATGTTCCATTCAAATGCCCTTTGTGCATCCCCTTCTCTTGCTCTGCCTTTGGGTGTGGCCTTCCTAGATGTCAGTCAACCTGCTGACAGCAGACATCTTGAAGCTAGACTCAGCCCCTTGAAACCTGACCCCTTGCCTCATTTGGATGGCTTCTCCTCAATAAAAGTGTTCATCACATGCTCTTTCTGCCAACCCTTAAGGTCAGAGGAGAAGTCACAGGACTGTAAAGAAAAAGGTACCTCTGTCTCTTGTGTGGTTATTTCGTGCAGCCCAGTACACCTGGAGGGACCCTGAGTGTTTTAATGGAAAGGAACACTACACTCAGGGACTTGTGGGATCATGGAAACATGACCAGAGTGTCCACTGTATGAAATAATGCTAGAATTGGGCATATCCCTTTACTTTAAAAGCTTCACACTTAGTGGTTGAGGACAGCGTCCCAGGCCCCCCAGCCACAGAGCACAGGTAGATGTGTTTGGACAAGGCAGGGCTTTGCCTGGAAGACAGCAGAGGCTGATTCTGCAGGTAGGCTTGGGAGGTGACTGTCTTCCAGTTTCCAAAAGAAGGCTTCCCATTTTCTTCTTGCTCCTTCTCCAGCCCAACCACCCTAAAGTAGGTCTGTAAGTCCCTTGGTAAACTTCCCAGTCCTCAGGATTTAACTAAGTGTCTTCTGGCTGCTGAATCCCCTGAACTTATGCCATTGACCTTGATTATTATCTGGGAAAATTAATACCTGAGGCTTAGTATAAATTACACAGAGTAAATGTGAAAACTTGCCTTTGGCTGTTTGTATTTGAGTCCCTGAAAAGAAAAACCCACTGAATATTCTCATGGGTCTAAGCCACCCAGGTGCTGGCCCTTCTGTTATTATTCTCCAAAAAGTATTAGCACAATTTACTATAACTCACAAAATGTACCTGCCTCCTCTCTGGACACCTGCCCCTCCCCAAAGAACACACCTGCATGTTCCCACCCTCACGAGCAAGGGCCATGTCTTGTCACTGTGACATCCCCAGCTCTTTGGACTTTGCCTGGCATGAGATAGGTGGTTATGCTATTCAGAGGTATAACACGTGAATGAGCCAATCGTGTTTGGGACTTTCAGGGACATCTGAGAGGGTGGAAGATGGCAAGAGATGAAGAAGACCCCTATGGTAAGAACAGATCGCAGCAATGCATCCTGTGGTTCAGCTCAGGGTAAGAGGAGACTGGGCTCACTCATAACCAAATACACATAAGTCCCAGAGGGGTCTCCAGCCTGGGGTGAACTGGCAAGACCCTTGGCTGGAAAGCAGAGGAGCTGCCCAGTGGAAGTTGGTTAAACTGATGCCGGACTCTAACCCTTGGTCCTCCAGGTTCAGAAGACGACACCGGGTCCCCACAGGAACTTCCTGTCCAGGCTTGGAGCCACGTTGGCGACCAGAGCCTGCACCATGGCCTGAGGGCACTGGGACAGGTGGCGCGTGCACGTCATCGACACCCCCGACCTCTTCGGCTCCGACGTGCACAACACAGACCCCAAGTGCTTGCAGAGAGCGCGCTGCTACCTGCTGTCGGCGCCCGGGCCGCACGCGCTGCTGCTGGTCACCCAGCTGGGCCGCTTCACCGCCCAGGACCAGCAGGCGCTGCGCAAGGTGAAGGAGCTGTTCGGCCAGGCCGTGGTGGCGCGAGTCGTCCTTGTCTTCACCCACAAGGAGGACCTGGCCGGCGACTCTGTGGAGGACTACGTGCGCTGCACGGAGAACCGGGCCCTGCGGGATCTGGTGGCCGAGTGCGAGGGCTGAGTCTGCGCCCTCAACAATTGTGCCACAGGCAGAGAGCGCCAGGTGCAGGTGGAGCAGCTGCTGGACCTGGTCGAGGGCCTGGTGCGCATGCGCGGGGGCGCACACTACACCAACCAGGTGTATGGCCTGGCGCAGGCGCTGCACGGAGCCCACCCGGAGGAGAGGCGAGGTCTGGCTTGGTTTGCAGGATGGGATAACCTCAGTTCCTCCCATTTTGCTGAAATGGCAGAATTTATTTTTCTTCATAGCGAATGCTTCCTTGTATGTGTATATGCCACATTTCTTTATCCACCCACCTGTTATGGGCATCAGGCTGATTCCATGTCTTAGCTACTGTGAGTGGTATCACAGGACCCTGGGCAGGCAGTAACTCTTTTGCATGCTGTTTTCATTTCCCTTGGAAATACCCACAAGAGTGGGAGAACTGGACATGGGGTAGTTCTGGTTTTAGTTTTGTGAGGAACTTCCACACTGTTCTTCACAGGGGCTGCACAGATTTACATTCCCACCAAAGAGTAGGAGTCCCTTTTTCTCCGTATCCTCTCAAGCATTTGCTATTTTGTTTTTGTGTTTAATTATAGCCATTCTAACTGGGGTGAGATATAGTCTTAATTTGCATTTCCCTAATTGCCGCAGTCTGGCTGGGCACAAAATCACGAGCCACTCACAGCCTTGTAGATTCAAACAGCAATTCTTTATTCCCGACCTCTCACCGGCACTCTACACGCAGAGTTCTGGGGAAATCCACACTCTCCACCGGGCTCTGAATCCCAAATACTCTCTGAATCCCGTGAGAACTCAACGGGAACTCAAGGCGCCTGAAGCAGCAGGATACGCCCTATTCCCAGCAGGAATCACCTTAAACCTGGAACCGCCCTAAACCCTGATCGCCCTAAACCCCGCTCCACCCTAAACCCGGATCCACCCTGGTCCTTGAGCAAGGTCACCTTTCATGCAAAGTCACTGCAAATGACCTGGGTCCACAATGGAGAGTCCTTCCTCTAAGCAACATGGGGTAGGCTGACAAAGAAATTGCCATGCGTCATTCCTACTTGGCAATGGCTCTCAGCACCTAATGGCTAATGATATTGACAATTTTTTCATTTATTTATTGGTCATTTGTATTTCTTCTTTCAAAAAGGTGTTTATTCAGATCATTTGCCTAGTTTTATTATTATATTTTTTAAATTTATTCTTTTTAGATGACAGTAGAGTGTATTTTGAAATATTATACATAGAGTATGACTTATTCTAATTAGGATCCCATTCTTGTGGTTGTACATGACGTGGAGTTACACTGGTCATGTATTCTTATATGACATTTGCCCATTTTTCAGTTCGAACACTTTTGAACCTAGTGAAGTGCACTCTCTTCACGAGCATGAAAATCACAGTAGAAATAAAGGGGTTTAAAACCATACTGAAGAAAAAATGCACACTTATTTCCCTGTGCTTTATGAATTCCAGAGTTTTACTAATCTTAAGGAAAATGAAATTTTTTAAAAAAATTATACAATGCCTATTATTCTTAAAATCTACTACTCAATAATTTGATCAAAATGTGTAACACCAAATACTAGAGGTTGGGAATTGGAGAGAAACAGGGAGGATGGATAAGAGGCATGAAAACGGAGCCATATAATAAGATCTGGTGTTCTACAGCACAGCATAGCTCACAATATCCTAGCCTCGGTTTTATAAATAGCTAGAAGAGAGGAGCTCAAAGACTCCAAGTACAAAGTCATGATAAGAAGATGGAAACATTTCCACCACTTCTTTTTTTTTTAAAGAGAGAGAATTTTAATATTTATTTTTTAGTTTTCGGGGGACACAACATCTTTGTTTGTATGTGGTGCTGAGGATCGAACCCGGGCTGCACGCATGCCAGGCGAGCGTGCTACCACTTGAGCCACATCCCCAGCCCAATTTTTCCACCTCTTCTAATTGCTCAAAAGGATATGAAAAACTGAGGTATAAATATAGAAAAACATTTACAAAATTTTCATACTGAATACTAAGCAAAACTAATAAAAGAAATCAAACAAGATCAGTTAACTGTAAACACCCAATTAGGCTGCAAGATACAACATGGTAATGAAATCAATTCTCTTCTAAACATATGTACAGCAAGATTTTTTGTAGGTATAACAAGTTTCTTCAAAATATCATACAAAAGAGAAAAACTAGAATAGAGAATGAACTAGAATAATTCTATTTTCAATTTTCAGTTTTTTGAAAGAATAATAAATGAGGGGAGTCAGTCTACTCAATTTTAAGACTCCTATGTAATTAAATAATCAAAATGAACACAACAAAGAGGACTCAAAAATACATTCTTACAAATATACCACACTGATTTTTGGCAAAGTACAAAAGCAAGTTGTTGGAGAAAAGCTCTCCTGTCAAATGGTGTTAGACAAATTTGTCTTCCATAGGCAAAGAGAAATGAACCTGGACTTAGTCTCCCTGAGTTCAGCGTCAGTGACAGTCACCGTGCCTACACTGTAAGACCTTGCCACTGTTGCTCTTTGACTTCCTGCCTCCATTCTCTGCATTATCATTGTTATACATTTTACATTCACCAAAAATACACTCAATGACATTGCTTTCAAGGCTCAATCATCTTTTAAAAAATCTTTTACATGATACAAGGAATGTTTTCTCTTTATAGAAATATTTACTATTTTTGGTTTCTCGTTCCTTTGGGAGCCCAGTTACCTCCCTCTTTCCCTTCCATCTACCCTGTTAGCTCATGGATGAGTCCTGAACAGCCTATTGTCCAATGTTGGGAGACGGTTCCTTTCTACATTTTGTCCATTTTTCTGACTGGAATGGAAGGAGGGTAAGTAGCAATCCCAGTTACTCCATCACAGTTAGAGAGCAGCTTTCCTCTGCACACCCCTCCACCATGATGCCTCTGCCTCTGCTAAAAGCCGTGGCATCAGCCAACCATGGACTAAAACCTCTGAAAACTTGAGCCAAAATAAATGTCCCTACCTTGAAGTTGTTGTTGTCTGGTGTTTTGTCACAGCAACAGAAAGCTGACTTATACAGCTGAGGTCTCAATTACCCTTCAAGGACACACCCCCAGTGTCCTAATTTCCTTCCACTAGGTCCCATCTCCTGTTCCACCACCTCAAAATAGTGCCACAGGCTGGCAACCAAGTCTTTAATAATGGGTCCTTTAGGGGACACTCCAGGTCCAAGCCCTAATGCACTCCTCATAGAAGGAGTATTTCGGGGAAAAGAATTTGAGAGAAAGCCTGGCCTCCATTCAGTCGTATCTCACTACAAGATTGAAGCACCCCTGTAGAGAATCAGATGTAACTGCGTTACTATTACTGTCCTTGATGGAGTCTGCCTGCAAACAGGATATTCTGTCAAGGTATAGATAGGTAACAGCGGACATGCTTGAAAACGAGGTGTCTGCTGTCCTTGGGAGGACTTGCCTGCAAACGGGATGTTCTGCCAAGTGGGCTAGGAGGGCGCTGAGAAAAATTTTATTATCTGTTCTTAACAAAGAGCAGAGCTCAACATACTCCGGGCCGAGAATAGATTAGCCATGAGAAGCGGGTCACTTCTGATTAGAAAGTAAAACTTCTGTATGCTATGTTTAATTAGCTGAAAGACCTGATTTATTGCTGTTGGAAGGCTGCCTTCTTTGTTCACAAGACTATAAAAAGATTGCTGTACACAATAAAGCACTGTTTTTCTGCTGCTGCTTTGCTTGCTCTGCTTCGTCTTTCTTTTCCCATGCTGACCTGCACGTGAATTACTGCAACACACCCCTGGCTTCAATCCCCAGTACTGAAAAAAAAGAAGAAGAAGGAGAAGGAGAAGGAGAAGGAGAAGGAGAAGGAGAAGGAGAAGGAGAAGGAGAAGGAGAAGGAGAAGAAGAAGGAGAAGGAGAAAAAGACAAGACTTACTTTGCTTCAAACATGTAAATAGGTTCCCTGAGCTCTCCCTAGGGTTTCTGGGTCTCTCTGTGTCTATGTACGTAAAACCTGCTCCTGGCCCCCAGCTCCCTGTTAGAGTCTATCTAGAGCAGGTCTCAGTCTGACACGTCTTGGATGCTGGCTAAGTCCCACTCCCTGCTCACATTTCCACTCAGGTAGGAGGTTTAGGAAGTCTCACTTTGAACTTTGCCTGCTGTTTCTTCATGCCAACTTACTAGGGGACTCTGTGCTTTGCGTAAAGAGGTGACAGTTTAACCCAGATGACTCCACTTTTTGAGTGTATGTGCTATTTTTTAGAATTAGGAGGAAACAAAGGATCCATTGGCACTCTGAAATCTAAACAGTGACATCTGGACTGTGGAGAGTAGTTTAAGAACATTCACATGTTTGCTTTTGGGACTTTCTAAACACAGGAATGTGGCTGAAGTCTGTTATAGGCATCCATCTGTCCTTGGAAAGATGAAGGCATGTTTAGTTATAAAAGAAATAAGATGCTGGGTGCAGTGGTGCACGCCTGTAATCCCAGCAACTCAGGAGGCAGAGGAAGGAGGATTGCAAGTTCAAGACTAGTCTGGGCAACTTCTCAAGAGCTTCTCTCAAATTAAAAAACAAAAAGGGTTGGAGATGTA
This sequence comes from Marmota monax, assembly GCF_021218885.2. Taxonomy (NCBI): domain Eukaryota; kingdom Metazoa; phylum Chordata; class Mammalia; order Rodentia; family Sciuridae; genus Marmota; species Marmota monax. Next base: position 7,390 of record NW_026692309.1, on the reverse strand, counting down.
GCTCAGTACAGGAACAGCACCCCTGGCTTCATCCCAAGTACTGAAAAAAAAAGAAGGAAAAGACAGATTCCTTTTTCTCATACATTTTTTAAACTGGGAGTTAGACGTGGTTGGTTTGCTGAGAGAGATCAGAATCAAGTTCAATTTTTTTTACATTGTTACTCGTAGATGGAATAGATAGGACACTGAGATTTTGTTCAAACTTGTTTTCAGAATATATCCCATCACTACAGAAAGTTCTGTTGGTGCAATTGAGGAGTAAGGTGTGCAGGTCCCTTGCACAAGCAAGTTTAGATAGCTCCTCCCCTCACTTCCTTTCTGCTCCTCCTCCTCCTCCTCCTCAATATTCTGGCTTAGCATTGCCTGCAAAATCAGAAAAGGGTACAAGACCCAGATTTTCCAGGTAAGGGAATGCGTGTCTGTTTTGGGGAGGAAAATGTTAAATTTGGTGGGGAGGGGACCTCTCTATTGGCTCTATGTCCTAAACTTTTTGGCAAACTTGTTTTCAGAATATATTTCTTGTTGGCTCCTGTTTCCTGTCTTTGCTGATTTGAGGTTGTAATCTGTTTTGAAGGCTGAGCCTTACAAATTGATGTCTTTTTCAGGGGTTACTGTTTAGAGGATACTTGTCTTACAAATAAATTATTCCTGCCCTGGTTGTAGAATTTATGAATAAACTTGGCTGTTCCAGGGTTAGAGTCGGCTGAGTGGACCCAATTAGCCCTGAGGGGCTGGTGGGAAGAACATTGATACCTGTAAAGGGCACAGCTTGGTGTGCAGCTCCCCAGAACTGACCCGTAGGTCAGGATCAGAGGCTGTGTAGTGGGAGGCCTTGTGACCCCACTAACTGTCTGCTCAGAGCTGCCTGCTAGGGACCTGCTGCCTCAGAGACAGTCCCTTCCTGGGTTCAGCCAGAAATGAGCTCTCCCTAGGAGCGGGGAGAAGGGGTATGCTTTCCTGTGTGACTTGCAGTTCAGGAGAAGCTGGGACTGATGCGTGTTTATTCTTTAGGCAGAGTAGGAGAACTTAGCTACCCAAGATCAGCACTCACAAAAGCACTTTCCCCTAGTCTTGCATTTAGATTAGGGTCAGTAGAGCAGCATTAGAGAGCCCATGTGTGGAAAGCAGGACCTTAAGAAACACCCAGGCCAGATGTGGTGGCACACACCTATAATCCCAAATGTGGAGAAGCCAATTGGGAGGCTTGAGACAGGAAGATCGGGAGTTCAAAGCCAGCCTCGGCAACTCAGTGAGATGCTGTCTTGAAATAAAATACAAAAATTTCAAAAAAAAAGGCTGAGGATGTGGCTTAGTGGTTAAGTGCCTCTAGGCCCTGAGTTCAACCCCTGTACCCCAAACAAAACACAAACAGCCTGTTTTCCTAATGCTGGCCTCCTATATCCACTTCTAATACCAATCACCAAAATCAACTCTGTGGTTTCAGCTTATTTTTAAAAGTTCTATGATTTCTCTTCCAGGTTTACAGGAAGCTGTTTCCTCTCTATTCCTAAAGAATAAAGAAATACTTACCCCCTTTTTCCTTTTTGAAAAAGAAGTGCTTGACTTTCTGTTTCAAATCTATAATTTATGGCTCCCTGCCTGGTGACCTTGTCCTTAACAAGAGCATTTTCAAACTGTCCTGGCTCAAGTCTGCACCTGTGACAGTTTTTCAAAATGTTCAGAGGTAGCAGTGAAGGATAACATTTTAAAAAGAACACTGTGCTTCTATGCCACCAAGAGTTGACCATCAGGAAGGAATTGTCATTTATACGGAGTAGACATGGGTTGGATATAATGATCAAACAGAGAGGGGCAAGAAGCTGAGGGATTATTGATCAATTGATTTATTTAGCAAACATTTATTGAGAACCACCCTTTGTCCAGTATTATGCTTGTCCCCAGAGAAAAGGGGGGCGACATATGGTCTTCCCATCACAAAGCTTATGGGGGGGCAGTAGAACATCCTACAAATAGCTTCCTCTTCTGACATGAAAAGGCCCTGGAGTCCAGTTAGAGCCAACAGCCAGGGAGCACACCAGCGCTGGCTTGTGGTCAGCATGGTGCTGGGTGAAGTGTGGAAGACCTCTGAGGCCTGAGGGCTGCCCGGGCATGAGCTGGGCACTGGTCTGAATTGGGAGAAAAAAGAGTCTGCAAAGGGCTAAAAGTTGGAAGGAATCCAGAGGGTTCTGGGAATGTTGAAGGAGCCGCTGTGGCTAAAGCTATGAGAGAAGGAAGTTATCACGCAGGGCTTTCCGGGTCATTCTGAGGATCTAAACTACTTTCTAAAGGCAGTAGGCAGCAACTAGGGGATTTAAGCAAGAAAAGAAAAAAGTAAAATTTTAGTTTTAAAACTGGTGGAATTGGAAAGGGAAGGAAGACAAGGTGATCAGTTAGGAAAGTGATACGTGCAAACCAGTGGCAGAGGAGGAGCAGGGAGACGGAGAGACACAAATAGTTCTGAGATTTGGGGGGCCAGAATCAACAGGATTCGGGGCGGGAGGATGCAGGTGAGGAAAGAAGAGTACGACATGACCCTGGGTCTGGCGGGAGCCCCTGGCTGAAGAGGAATCCTGTGGGAGGTGGAGGACCTGGGCTCCCTTTTGGCCAGCTTCTGTCTGAGAAGCCCATGGAACAGCCAAATGAGGCCAAAGTGCAGGGCGGAGGTTTGGAACACGGAGCAGGGGGTCTGTAGCCTGCAGAGGCTGGTGAGAGGCCCACAGGGCAGCCCCCAGGGAGAGAGGGGCCGGGCTGGAGCCGGCACCCAGAAAGCCCTGAGGTTTGTGTGTGTGTGTTTGGGGGGGGGGGGATGATGGAACGACCTAGAAGTGAAACTGAGAGCAGAGGGTTGAGGTGAGGTTTTGGGAAATGAGGCAGGAGCCGTCAGAGGAGAGGTTTACAGCAGGAGAAAACACTGACAGCCAGATCAGACGCTGCAGTCACTCTGCCTTCCCCACACTGTGCGATTTTCTACTTTTATCTACAGGAATCCAAACCATAATGGCAGCCCAGTACCATGATGTGGATTTCTACCACAGCACACCAGGGACCAGCTATGGTGAGACATGCGCAGGGCCCCAGGCCTGGCCGCTGGGAAGAGGGCTGGGCGGTGGGGACCACTCTGGTTCTGACGGCCAGTCCCCACTTCAACAGGAGAGCAACGTCCCCAGCCTTGCTCCTCATTTCTCTCCATTGACCCAGATCTTTTCCTTCCCTCCACCCTCTCCATTTCCTCCCGAGGTGGCCGTAACAGCTACTTCGGGGAGAAACGGAAAGGGCCCCCATAGATCCAGGGCTCAGCACCATTTCTCACTCCCTGCTTCCCACAGCACAGACACCGCACAGCAGCGGGCGAGGCCTCTCTGTTGATCCTCTGCTCCTTTCTTCATCCTGGAGGGGGATTGAGAAGGAGAAATGTGGGAGTAATCAATCCTTCCTCCAGGTCCCTGATTTGCCTGTTGCTGGGGTCCCCTACGACCAACAAAGTCAACAGGCTGACTCAGCACATCACAAAACCCCCCTTTACTCTTTTACCCATAGAAATTGAATATGTCAGTTGAACTGATTTATCAACCTAGCCCACAATTTAGTAGCTTAAAACACCAACTACTTAGTTGGTTCTTAAGGTCAGGCGGACAGTTCTTGGGTCTGAGCCAGCTTCTGGGTCTCGGCCTTGATAGCTTCATGGACCTGTGTGTGGTTAACAAGCTCTTGGGCAGGCCAAGGTGTCTTCAGGTAGGCCGGTCCAAGAGTCTTCACACAGCAGTCGCAGGAAGAGCAGAGAGAAGGTGAACCGCAGTACAGGAGCACTTTTGGAGTCTCTGCTTGAATTATGCATTCCATTGTGGCATTGTCCAAAGCATGTCACTTTGACCATCTTGATTCATCAGTTGCTTTTTAGTGGGAGGAGCTGCAAATCCATATCCCAAGCAGGCGTGCACACAGGGATGGGAATGACGTGGGGCAATCAGCCCATGGATTGCCATTCATACGCTGTCAACACTGGCAGACGGAGGCGGTGTGGGAGCTGGGCTCTGGTGCCCTTCCATTCCACCTGCCATGATTTTCCTGCTCCCCTTGCCCATGGCCAGCAGGCCAGTGCTCCCAGGAGGTTCCAAGGAGGGTGACTTCCTCCCTGATGCTAACTAAATAACAATGTGAATGTCCACCCATGTTTTTCCTTAGACAACTTTTGCCTTCCTTTATCCTGTGTTCTCAGACATACAACTTTTGGAAATATATTTCTTTCATCTCCCGATTCTGGATCTCAAACATAGGAAACTTTGCCATAAAAATAGTGATGAGTTGTGTAACCTGCTACTGGCTCCGTACTGGGAGCTCCATTTGGAATATAAATTGGGAAATCAATCTCCCACTGCAGAAGCTCCAAAGCCAAGTTTTGTGTTCTTTCCTAAATTACTTTGCTGGGATAGCTCTCAGCAGCAGTTCATAGTTCTCTTCTGAAACCATTTATGTCTTCCTCTATGGGCTGGGAAGCCACATATGGTCACAGTAAGGAGCTCAAGGGAATCCTGAAAAGAGAGTGAAAATGGGAGATCAAGGGATGTGCCAGTTGTCCAGGATGGAAATGGCCCAGAAGGCTTTCTATAGACCCTGTGAGTACAGGCTGGCCTCAACAGAGAGAGCATGGGAAGCTGTCGGAGGTAGATTCTAACTCTGTGTCTATTTCCTTGAACGCCCAGGGCCCGGACACCAAGATCACAGAATTTCCCAATTGAGAATTGTATTAATTGGTAAAACCGGAGGAGGAAAAAGTGCCACAGGGAACAGCATCCTTGGAGAGAAAGCATTTAAATCTGGCATTTCATCAAAATCCGTTACTAAGTCCTGTGAGAAAAAGTGCAGTGTGTGGAACGGAAGTGAACTCCTCGTTGTTGATACTCCTGGCATTTTTGACACCGAGGTACAGGATGCTGACACACAGAAGGAGATTGCTCGCTGTGTCCTCCTGACCTCCCCAGGGCCTCATGTTCTGGTCCTGGTGGTCCCATTAGGCCGTTATACTGTGGAAGAACAAAAGGCCACAAGGAAGATCCTGCAAATGTTTGGAGACAGTGCTAGAAGTTTCATGATTCTCTTGTTCACTAGGAAAGATGACTTGGACAGCATCGATTTCCAGGATTACTTAAAGGAAGCTCCAGAAGGCATTCAGGAGCTGGTGGCCAAGTTCCATCATCGCTACTGTGCATTCAACAACAAGGCGACAGGAGCCGAGCAGGAGGCACAGAGGGTGGAGCTGATGACCCTGGTCCAGCAGGTGGTGAGGGAGAACGGGGGAAGATACTTCACCAATAAGATGTACCGGAGGGCTGAGGAGGAGATTCAGCATCAAGTCCTAGCAGTCCAAGAACGGTACAGAGCAGAGTTGGAGAGAGAGAAAGCACAGATAAGAGAGGAGTACGAAAGGAAAATCAGACACCTGGAAAGTGAGTTGGAGCGGGAAAGGAGAAAGGCCCAAATGGAGAGGACACTAGAGGAAACGGAGTCTGTCTATGCCTTGAGGCAGCAGAGTGCCAGAGTGGAGGTCGAGAACCAGAGTTGGATAATTGAATTAATCTTGAAAGCCTTGAATGTTGCTTCCTTGTTCTTCCATCTGTTTATGGATGACTAGACTTAAAGAAAAATGCATTTGGGGCTGGGGTTGTGACTCAGCGATAGAGCGCTCAACTAGCACGTGCGAGGTGCTGGGTTCAATCCTCAGCACCACATAAAAATAAATAAATAAAATAAAGGTATTGTGTCCAACTACAACTAAAAAATAAAAATAAAAAAAATGTTAAAAAAAAGAAAAATGATTTTGAATTAACTTTTGTGCATGGCGAGAGAAAGGGATTCAGTTTCATTTTGTTGCATATGGATTTCCAGTTTTCCCAGCACCATTTGTTGAAGATGCTATCCTTCCTCCATTGCATGCTTTTAGCCCCTTTATCAAATATAAGGTAGTTGTAGTTTTGTGGATTGGTTTCTGTGTCCTCTATTCTGATATCAAATCAGAGACACGCCGTCTGATAGAAGAAAAAGTTGGCTATGATCTACATACTGTGGGGTCGGGCTCCAAATTCCTCAATAGGACACCCATAGCACAAAAGTTAATAACTAGAATCAACAAATGGGACTTACTCAAACTAAAAAGTTTTTTCTCAGCAAAAGATACAATAAGAGAGGTAAATAGAGAGCCTACATCCTGGGAACAAATCTTTACTCCTCACACTTCAGATAGAGCCCTAATATCCAGAGTATACAAAGAACTCCAAAAATTAGACAATAAGAGAACAAACAACCCAATCAACAAATGGGCCAAGGACCTGAACAGACACTTCTCAGAGGAGGACATACAATCAATCAACAAGTACATGAAAAAATGCTCACCATCTCTAGCAGTCAGAGAAATGCAAATCAAAACCACCCTAAGATACCATCTCACTCCAGTTAGATTGGCAGCCATTATGAAGTCAAACAACAACAAGTGCTGGAGAGGATGTGGGGAAAAGGGTACACTTGTACATTGCTGGTGGGACTGCAAATTGGTGCAGCCAATTTGGAAAGCAGTATGGAGATTTCTTGGAAAGCTGGGAATGGAGCCACCATTTGACCCAGCTATTCCCCTTCTCGGTCTATTCCCTAAAGACCTAAAAAGAGCATGCTACAGGGACACTGCTACATCGATGTTCATAGCAGCACAATTCACAATAGCTAGACTGTGGAACCAACCTAGATGCCCTTCAATGGATGAATGGATAAAAAAAATGTGGCATTTATACACAATGGAGTATTACTCTGCATTAAAAAATGACAAAATCATAGAATTTACAGGGAAATGGATGGCATTAGAGCAGATTATGCTAAGTGAAGCTAGCCAATCCCTAAAAAACAAATGCCAAATGTCTTCTTTGATATAAGGAGAGTAACTAAGAACAGAGTAGGGTCGAAGAGCATGAGAAGAAGATTAACATTAAACAGGGATGAGAGGTGGGAGGGAAAGAGGGAGAGAGAAGGGAAAATGCATGGAAATGGAAGGAGACCCTCAGAGTTATACAAAAGTACATACAAGAGGAAGTGAGGGGAAGGGGGAAAATAATATAAGGGGGACAAACGAATGTCAGTAGAGGGAGCAGAGAGAGAAGAGGGGAGGGGAGGGGAGGGGAGGGGAGGGGAGGGGAGGGGGGATAGTAGAGGATAGGAAAGGCAGCAGAATACAACAGACACTAGTATGGCAATATGTAAATCAATGGATGTGTAACTGATGTGATTCTGCAATCTGTATATGGGGTAAAAATGGGAGCTCATAACCCACTTGAATCAAATTGTGAAATATGATATATCAAGAACTATGTAATGTTTTGAACAGCCAACAATAAAAAATTTAAAAAAA
>NW_026692308.1:0-2651 GCF_021218885.2 Marmota monax | reverse complement strand
TAGGTTAAGGTTAGAATTAGGGCTATGGTTAGGTTTATGATTAGGGATAGTGTTAGGCTTAAGTTTAGGCTATGGGTTAGGCTTTGATCTAGGGTTAGGACTAAGGTGAAGGTTAGGGTTAGGGTTAGGACTGGGGTTAGGGTTAGGGTGAGGGTTATTCTTAGGATAGGTTTAGGCCTCGATTAGGGTTAGGGTTATTTAATTTTTGTGTTAGGTTTAGGCCTAGGGTTAGTGCTATGTGTGATGTAAGTTCTAGGGTTCTGATTAGAGCTAGTTTTAGGTTAGGCTTAATGCTAGGTCGATTGTTAGGTTTAGGTTTTGGTTTGGGGACAGGTTTATAGCTAGGTTTAATGTTAGTTGCAGGGCCAGTGTTCAGGTTAAAGTTAAGGTTAGGGTGAAATCCAGAATAGAACTAGGCTTGAGTCTAGTGGTTGGGTTAGTGTTTGGTTTAGGTTAAGGGTTATTGTGAGGGTTAGCAGTAAGTTTATGTTTAGGTCAAGGGCTAGAGTAATAGCTAGATTTAGGGTTAGGTTTAGTTATGAGGCTAGTGTTAGGTGTAGGTTTAAGTATAAGTTTACTGGTATGGCTAGTTTCAGGTTTCATTTTCTGTTTAGGGTCCGGTTTAGACCTATAATTAATGTTATGGTCAAAAAAAGGGTGAAGGTTAGGGTGAGGTTTTGGGTTAGGATGAGATGTAGAATGAGGGCTGGTGTTAGGACTAGTAATAGGGTTATTGTTTGGGTTTGGCTAAGGATTAGGATTAGGAATAGCATTAGCATTTTGAATAGGGTTTGGCTTAGGGTAACGGATAGAATTAGAGCTAGGTTTAGGGCTAGGATTAGGATTAGGTTTAGGGCTAGTTTTAGGATTAGGGTTAGGTTTAGGGTTAAATCTAGTGTTAGGGCTCGGATTAAGGCTATTTTTGTGTTAGTGTTAGGGATAGGGTTTGGCCAAGGTCAATGTAAGAACTAGGGTTATGATTAGGGTTAGTTTTAGGGTTAGGGTTTTGGCTAGGTCTAGTGTTAGCATTACTTTTAGGGTTAGGGTGATATTTAGAGCTAGGGTTTGTGTTTGGATATGAGTCTGAGTGAGGGTTAGTTTTAGGTCTAGGACTCGAATTAGAGATTGGGTTATAGCTAGTTATGGGTTAGGGTTTGGATTGGGTTAAGATTTAGTGTTAGAACAATGTCTCAGTTTTATTTTAGGGCTAGAGCTTGGATTACGACTTGTTTTAGGATTAGCAATAGTGTTAGAGCTAGCTGTAGATTGAGGTTTAGGCTTAAGATTAGGGTTAGATTTAGAGTTATGGTTAGACCTAGGGTTAGGGCTATGGCTAGTGTCAGGGCTCGGGGTAGGGCTATTGTGAGGGTTACGGTAACAAATAGGGTTATAAATAGAAATAGGGCTAGGTTGTGAGATAGAGTTAGTCTTAGGGCTAGGGTTAGGGATAGGGTTAAGGTTAGGGTTCAAATAGGGCTACAATTAGTGCTATGATTAGTGTTAGGGTTAGGTCTATGGTTAGGGCTAGGTTTATGGCTAGTTTTAGGGGAAGGGATGGGATTATATAGCTAGGTTCAGTGCTAGGGCGAGGATTATATTTAGGGATAGGGATAGGGTGAGGGTGAGGGTTAGGTCTAGGATTAGGGCTATGGATAATGTCAGGTCTAGAGTTATGGTTAGGGATAATGGTAGGGATAGGTTTATGGCTAGGTCTAGTGTAAGGGTTGGGTTTAGTGTAGGACTCAGGAATAGAGCTAGGTTATTATTAGGGTCAGAGTATGAGTTAGGGTTTGGTTTGGGTTAAGGTTTAATATTAGGGTTCAAAATAGCATTAGGGTTAGAGTTGGGGTTAGAGTATGGATAGAGTTAGGTTTACAGTTCAGGTTAGGTTTAGAGTAATATATAGGGTTAGTGTTAGGGATAGGGTTAGGGTTAGGCCGAGGGTTAGCATTTGGTTTAAGCTAACCAAATGAATAGGTTTAGTGCTAGTGTTAGGACTTAGATAAAAGTGAGGATTAGGGCTAGGATGTGGGATACTCCTCGGGTTATTGTTAGGGTTTGGTTTAGGGTAAGTGTTAGGGTTTGAGCTAGGTTTAAGTCTAGGGCAAGTGTTAGGGTTAGAATCAGGGCTATGATTAGGGCTACAGTTAGGGTTAGGGTTAGGGCTAGGGTTAGCATTAATGTTAGGATTATGTTTAAGGTTATGGATAAATTTAGAGCTATAATTTGGGCTATGGTTACACTTAGGATTAGGAATAGGGTTACAGTTAGGTTTTGAGCTACGTTTATGTTTAGAGTAGGGGTTAGAGTTTTAGCTAGGGTTAGGGCTAGAGCAAGAATTAGGTTTAGTGTTTGTGCTAGGGTTAGGGTTAAGGTTATGCTTAGATCTAGTTTTAGGGCTTGTATTAGGGCTAGGTTTTGTGTGAGGTTTATGGCTCGTGTTAGGGCTATGAGTAGTGTAAGAGCTAGGGTTATAGTTATGGCTAGATTTTTGATTTAGGGTTATAGATATGTCTAGTGTTAGGTTTAAGTTTTGAGATAGGATAAGGATTAGAGATAGGGTTTGTGTGAGGGTAAGCATCAGTGTTCGGGTTAGCATTGGGTTTATTGTTAGGGCTAGAATTAGAACTAGGGTTAGGTCTAGAGCTAGG
>NW_026692307.1:0-78514 GCF_021218885.2 Marmota monax | reverse complement strand
TCATTACCTTAACCTTAACCTAATTCTAATTCAAGCCCTAACCCTAAATCCTAACCTAAACTAAACCCTAAACCTGACCCTAACCCTAATAATACATTTAACTCTAAACCTGACCCTTACTCTAAACCTAATTCTAACACTAGACCCAGCAATAAACCTAACCCTAAATCTGTCCCTAACCATAACCCTAGACCAGACATTAGCCCTAACTCCATTTCTTGCCATGACCCTAAAACAAACCCTAGCCCTCAAACTAGCCCTAAACCTAGCCCTAAACCTAGACTTATTAATAACCAAAACCATAACCCTAGCCCTAACCATAATTCTAATTTTCTTTCTAGCCCTAAACCGATCTATAAATTTATCCCTTCCCCTAAACCTAACCCTATCCCTAAAACTAAACCTAACACTAGGCCTAACCCTAACACAGACCCTAAACCAAATCCTAGCCCTCAATTAACCCAAAACTAGCACTAATCAGAGACTTAACACTACCTTTAACCGTAACCCTAATCCTAACACTAGCCCTAACCCTTACCCTAAACCTAACCCTAACCTCAAAATTGCCCTAACCCTAAACATTACCCTACCCATAATCCTAACTGTAAACCTATCTCTAACCCTAGCGGCAACCCTATCCATTACCCTAACCATACCCTAATGATAACCTTAGGATAACCCTAAACCTATTCCTAACCCTAAACCTATCTATTAACCAAAACCTAACCTGAACCCTAAACCTAACCATATCCATAACACTAACTGTAAAACTAAAGCTAATTTGAGCCCTAAACTTAATCATTAACCTAACTCAAACCATAGCCCTGAATTTTTCCCTAATAATATCCCTAGCTCTAAATCATACCCTAAGCTCTAACCTAAGCCTTACACTATACCTAGCCATAATCATAACCCTAAATATATCCCTAAATCTAAGCCTACACTTGACATTAGCCCTAGCACTAATGCTAGCCCTGACCCTAACACAAAACCTAGCCCTAATTCTAGCCCTAAACTTCGCCTTAATCCTAACTCTGACCCTAACCCTAGCCCTAAGCCTCGCCCTATCCCTGGTCTTAGCCCTAGCTCTAACCCTATCCCTTACACTAAGTCAAACCTTTATCCTATTGCTACCCTAGTCCTAACCCTAATGTTTAGTCTACCCCAAAACCTAACTCTATTACTAGTCCTAACCCTAGCCCTCATTCTAGCTATAAAGTTAACCCAACTCTAACCCTAACCATGAACCTTATTCTGAACCTAACACTAATCCTTGGTTTAAACCTGACCCTACACCTAAACTGAAAACTAACACTAGCCCTACTGGTAAACCTATACCTAAATCTACACTAACACTAGCCCTATACCTAAATCTAATCCTAAATATAGCCATAACTCTAGCCCTCAAACTAACAATAACCCTTAACCGAACCCAAACACTAACTCACCCTAGACTTAACCCTAGTCCTAATTATGGCCATAAACCTAAAACTAACCCTAACTCGAACACTGACACTTACCGTAACACAAACCCTAACTCTAAATATTATCCTAACCTCAAAACTAACCCTAACACTAGACTAACCCTAAAACTAGCCATAACCATAACCCTAGCTCTTAGATTACCCATAAACCTAACACTAGCCCTAAACATCACTCAAAACCTAGCCCTAATTGTAGCCCTAAACCTAACGCTAAGCATAACCCTAAACATAAACCTAGCCCTAACCCTAACCATAACCTTCACCCTAGCCCTAACGCTAACAATAACTTTCACCCTAGCCCTAACCCAAGCTCCAATCCTAAACTTAACCCTAGCCCAAAACCTAAATGTCACCATAACCCTAGCTCTAACTCTATCCATCACCCTAACAATAACCCTAAACCTAATGCTAACCCTAGCCCTATCCCTAACCTTAACCCTACCCTAGCCCTGACTTTAACATAACACTCACACTAGCCATAACCTTTACTTGATCCCTATTCTTTACCATTAACCTAACCATAACTCTAACCCAAGGCCTAATTCTAACCATAAACCTAGCCCTAATACTAAACTTAACCCTAGCCCTAACACTAGATTAAACCCTAAACAATACCCTAACCCTAACCCTAATGATAAACCCAGACCTAAACCTAAACCCACACTAACCCTAAACATAAACCTAACCCTAGAACTAACCAGAAACCTAACCCTAAACCTAATCCAAACCTTAGCTCAAATCCTAACCCTTATCCTAAACCTAACCCTTACCTAACCCTAAAACTAACCCTAACTCTAACCTGACACTTAACTCTATCAATTACCCTAAAAAGTAATGTTAACCCTAGCTTAACTCTAAAATTAATCATAACCATAACCCTAAACCTAACCCTAGCCCTAGAACTAACCCTAGCTCAAACACTTAACCGTACCCTTATGCTAATCCTAACCCTAAACCTAGCCCTAAACTTGAACCTAACCCTAACTCTAGCCTTAATCTTAATCATAACCCTAGCCCTAACACTATCTCTAACTCTATAAATTACCCTTAATGATAACCTTAAACCTAATGCTAACCCTCGGCCTAACCCTAAACCTATCGCAAAACCTAAACATATCCATTACCCTAAACCTAACCTGAACCTTAATCCTAACCCCTATCCATTACCCTAACCCTAAATATAACCTTAATGTTAACTTGAGCCCTTAACCTAAACCTTAACCTAACCCAAACCCCAAACCTGACCCTCACTCTAATAATATTCCTAGCTCTAAACCAGACCCTTTATCTAAACCTAACCCTAAAACTATCCCTAAATGTAACCATAGACCGGATATTAGCCATGTCCTAATTCTTGCCCTAAACCTAACACAAAACCCAGACCTAATCCTAACCTTAAACCTAGCCTTAGTCCTAACCCAAACCATAGCCCTAGCCCTAACCCTAATGCTAATCGTAAAACTAGTCCTAACCCTAACCATAGCACTGAAACAAAACCAAGCAAGAGACCAAAACCTAAACCTTAACTTAAACCAAATTCTAACACTACACCTAGACCAAACCCTAGCCCTAATTCGAGTCCTAATTCTAACCTTAAAAATAACACTGATTCTGACTCATATCCTAACATTCACCCTATCTCTACACAACTCTAAATTTAAACCAAACCCTAAACATAAACCTAGCCCTAATTTGAGTCTTAAACATAACCCTAAAACTAACCTTGACCATGACTCATATTCTAACACTAACCATAGCTATAAATATTACCCTAACCATAACATTAGAAATACCCATACCCCTAACCCTAAAACTAACCACAATTGTAACCCTAGTTCTTATATTAGCCATTTCCCTAACCTTAGCCTTTACTCTAACACCAAAACTAGCGCTATTCCAAGACCTAAAACTAGCTATACCCTAACCCAAACCCTAAACCTAATCCTAACAATAGTTCAAAGCCTAACCCTTACCCTAAACATAGACCTAGACCTATACCTAACTCTAACCCAAACCTTAGCCCTAACCCTAACATTATCCCTAAACCTAGCTCTAAGCCTACCCATTACCCTAACCCTAACACTAAACCTATTGATAATCCTATCCTGAACCCTAACACTAACACTAACCCTAACTGGAAAACTACCCCCAGACATAACCCTAAATGTAATACTGGCCATAGTCCTAACACTAACTCAAACCCTAACCCTTACCATAAACATAAACATAACCATAGCCCTAACCCTAACTTAAACCAAAATATAACCCTATCCCTAATCCTATGTCTATCTATATTCATTACTCGAAACCTAAATTTAATGATAACCCTAACCCTAACCGTAACCATAAACCTACAATAATCCTATCCCTAGAGCTAAGCCTAAACTTAACCCACACACTAGCCCTAACCCTAGCTCAATTCCTAACCCTTACACTAAACATAACCCTAAACCTAACTCCAGTTCTGACACTAACACTAACCCTAACTCAAGACCTATTCCTAACCATAACCCTAGCTCTAAACTTAGCTCTAACCCTATCTATTACCCTAAATATAACTCTTACCCAAATGCTAACCCTAGGCCTAACCCTAACCATGTCGCTAAACCAAACTCTATGAATTACCCTAAACCTAACCTGATCCCTAAACCAAACACTATTATTACCCTAACCATAACCCTAATGCTAGTTTGAGCCCTAAACCTAAATCCTAACCTAAACCAAAGCCTAACCCTGACCCTAATTCCCCTATCTCTAAACTTGACCTTACTCTAAACCTAACACTTACACTAGACGTAGCCATAAACCTAACCCTAAAATTATCTTGAACCATAACCCTAGACCTGATGTTAGCCGTAGCCCTAATCCTAGCCCTAACACTAAAACAAACACTAGCCCTCATCCTAGCTCTAACCTATCCGTAATCATAACCTTAACACTAGCCATACCCCAAACCTTAACTCTAACACCCAACCTACCTCTAAACCTAGCTACAACACTATCCCTTATCCTAAACTTAACCCTAAACCTAACCCTAACCTTAATGATAGGCCTAAGCTGAACACTAATCCTAGCCCTAATCCTACCACTAATTTTTATCTATATTTCTAACACTAACCCTAACCCTAGCCATAAGACAAATTCTAATTTTTACACTAACATTATCCCTAGATCTAACCCTATTCCTTACCATAACCCTAACCCTAGTGCTAACCCTTGCCCTATCATTAGTCCTAGCCCTAACTCTAAATCTAATCCTAACTCTAAATGTAAACCTAACACTAAGCCTAAGCCTAATACTGTAACTACCCCTAACCTTAATGCTAATCATAAAAGTAGCCCTAACCCTAATCCTAGGACTAAAACAAAACCTAGCAGTAGCCCTAACCCTAAACCTTAACTTAAACCAAACACTAACACCATAACGAGACCTAACCTTAGCACTAATTGGAGTCTTAAACATAACCTTAAAATAACCCTGACCACGACTCATATCCTCACACTCACCCAGGCTCTAAACACCACTCTAACCTTAAACTGAAACCTAACAGTAACCATTGCACTTATTTGAGTCCTATTCCTAACTCTAAAACTAACTGACCCTAACTCCTATTTTAATACTAATCCTAGCTCTAAATATCAACATAACCTTAAAACTAACCCTAACACTAGAGGTCTAACCCCTAAAACTAACCCTAAATTAAACCCTAATTTTAACCCTCGTTCTTACATTAGCCATTGCCCTCATCTTAGCCCTAACCCTAACAGAAAAAATATCCCTAACTGAGCCCTAAACCTAGCTTTAACCCTACCCCAAATGCTACCCCTAACACTATCTCTAACCCTATTTCTAACTGTAAGCAAAATGCTAACACTAATGGTGACCCTAGGCCTATCCCTAATCCTAAGGCTAACAAAACCCCAAGTCAATTAATAGTCCTAAACCCTGCCCTCATTCTAGCTCTAACCCTATCCCAAACCCTAATCATCACCCTTACCCTGACCCTTATTCTGACCATAACACAACCCCAAGGTTTAAACCTGACCCTAAACCTAGAACAAACCCTAACACTAGCCCTACCAATACTTACACCTAAGCCTAACCCTATCACAAGCCCTAGACCTAAACATAATCCTAAATCTAGCCTTAACTCTAGCCCTAGACCTAAGAAAATAACCTAGCCCTAGCCCTAACAATAACCCTTAACCTAAAGCAAAGACTAAACCTAATCCTAGACATAAACCTAATGCTCATTCTGGATTTAACCTTAACTCTATCTCTGATGAACACTGACCCTCCCTTTAACACTAAACCTATCTCTAAACCTGACCCTAAATGAAAACCCAAATCTAACTCTACACCTAGCTATAACCCTAACCCTACAACTAGCCCTAATTATAACCCTAGCTCTTACATTACCCATAGCCTTAACCTTATGCCTTAACCTAACACAAAATGTAGAGCGAATCCTAGGCCTAAACCTAGCCCTAAGCATAACCCTAGCCCTAACCCTAGCCCTAACCCTAATCCTAACCCTAGCCTTAGTCCTAACCCTAGCTCAAAGCCTAATACTTACCCTAAATATAAACTTTGACCAATCCCTAACTCTGAAGCTAAACCTACCCCTAATTCTAACCTTAACCTTAGCCTTAAACCTAGTTCTAAACCCACCCATTACACTAACCCTAACCCTAACCCCATTAATAGTCCTAACTGTAGACCTCACTCTAGCTCTCACTTTATCCGAAAAAAAAAAAAAAAACCTAACCCTAACAATAACCCTTAACCTAATGCAAACACTAAATCTACTCGTAGACATAGTCCTAATTCTGGCTCTAAACCTAATTCTAACTCTAACCCAAACACTGACCCTGCCTTTAACAGTAAATCTACCTCTAAACCTGACCCTAACCAAAAATATAAACCTAATACTAGACCTAGCTATAACCCTAACCCTACAACTAGCCCTAATCATAACCCTAGCTCTTACATTATCCATAGCCCTATCCTTTCACCTTAACCTAAAAACAACAACAACAAAAAGAAAAAACAAAACAAAAACAAACAACAACAACAACAAAAAAAAAAACCTAGAGCAAATCCTAGGTCTAAACCTAGCCCTAAGCCTACCCTAACCCTAATTTTAGCCCTACCCGTAATCCTAACCCTACCCTTACTCCTAAACATAGATTGAAGCCTAACTCTTACCCTAGATATAAACTTAGACATATCCATAACTCTAAAACTAACCGTAGACCTAATCCTAACCTTAATCCTAGCCTTAAATCTAGCTCTAAACCACTCATTACCCTAACGCTAATCCTAAACCGATTGATAACCCTAGCTGTAATTCTAACTCTAACCCTAACAAAAAAATCTCATCCTGGCCCTAACCCTAAACCTAAAACTCGCCAAAGCCCTAACACTAGCTCAAACCCTTACCCATACCATAATTCTAAACATAATCATTGCCTTAACCCTAACCCTAAAACTAAATCTAACCCTAACCCTATACCTAAACCTATATATAACCACATCCATTACCCTAACCCTAATCCCAACCCTAACGATAACCCTAGCCATAACCCCAACCCTAACCCTAACCGTAATTCTATTCCTATACCTAATGCTGAACCTAACCCTCGACCTAGCCCTAGACTTAACTCTAGCTCAAACACTCACCCTTACCCTAAACATAACCGTAACCAAAACCCTAACCCAAATCCTAGCCCTAGTCCTAAGCATAACTATAGCCCAAACCCTAGCTCTAACTCTATCCATTACCCTAACTGTAAACCTAAACCTAATGCTAATCCTTGCCCTCACTCTTACCCTAACTCTATCACTAGCCCTGACTCTAACCTGAACACTCAACTTAGCCCTCACCCTTACTCAATCCCTGACCCTTAACCTTAACCTAACCATAAGACTTATCCTAAGCCAAAACCTAACCTAACCCTATCCCTAATCCTAAACTGAACCCTAGCCTTAACCCTAGCTCTAGTCTCACTCATTACCCTAACCCTAAACATAAAACTCATGATAACCTAACCCAAAACCAATTCTAATTCTAACCATAAACCTAACCTTAGAACTAACTTTAAACATAATCCTGGCAATTTTCCTAACCTTAGCTCAAACCCTAACCATACCCTAAATCTAACCCTAACCCTAATTCTAAACCTAACCCTAACCCTAACCCTAACCCGACATCAAACCCTGTCCATTACCCTAAACCTAATGATAACCCTAGACCTAACCGTAATATTAACCCTAAACCTAACATAACCTTAACCCTGGTCGTAACCCTAAACCTAACCCTAGCCTTATCACTAACCCTATCTCAAACCCTAAAGTGTAACCTAAACCTAACCCTAACCCTAGCCTTAACCCTAATCCCAACCCTAACTCTAGCCATAATCCTAACCATAACTCTAACACTAGCTCTAAACCTATCAATTACCCTAATGATAACCATAAATCTAATGCTAACCCTAGGCCTAACCCTAACCATATCCATTACCCTAAACCTAATCTGAACCCTAAACCTAATCTGAAGCATAAACCTAACCCTATTCATTACCCTAACCCTAAATCTAACCATAATGCTAATTTGAGTCCTAACCCTAAATCTTATCTTACCCAAACCCAAAACATGACCCTGATCATTTTAATACTCTTAGCTCTAAACCTGAACCTTACCCTAAACCTAACTCTGACACTAGACATAGCCATAAACCTGATATTAGCCCCAGCCCTAATACTTGTATGACATGATATTAGCCCTAGCCCTAATACTTGTCATAACCCTAACAAACTCTAGCCCTCATCCTAGCACTAAACCTACCCTTATCCTAAACCTAACTCTGACACTAGACATAGCCATAAACCTGTTATTAGCCCTAGCCCTAATACTTGTAAGACATGATATTAGCCCTAGCCCTAATACTTGTCATAACCCTAACACAAACTCTAGCCCTCATCCTAGCACTAAACCTACCTTTGATCCTAACCTGTACCCTAATTTAGCCCTACCCCTAATTTTATCCCGGGCCTAGTTCTAAACCAATCTATAACCCCACCCCTTCCTGTAAACCTAAACCTAACCCTAGCCCTAGACCTAAACCTACAACTAACCCTAGACCTGCCTAGCCCTAATTTAGCCCTAACCCTAACCCTAGCACTAAGACTAACTCCCACTCTCACCCTAGCCCTATTCCTAGTTCTAACCCTATCCCTTACCATAACCCTAACACTTGCCCTAACCTTTGCCCTAACTCTATCCCTAGCCCTAACCTTTGATCTAACCATAACTCTAATTCTAACCCTGAACCTAACTGTAAAACTCACACTAACATTAGAACTAACACTAATGCTAATTCTAAAATTAGCCCTAACCTAGTTCTAGCCCCCCCCCCAAAAAAAAAAAAACAGAGCCATAACCCTAACCCTAAACTTTAACCTAAACCAAAACTTAACCCAACACCTGGCCCTAACCCTTGCCCTAATTCTATTCCTATCCTAACCCTAAAACAAACCTTGACCCTGACTCTGACACTGTAACTAACCCTACCTCTAATATCACCCTAAAAATAAACCTAACCTTAAAACTAGACATAGCCCTAAATCTAATGCTAAAAGTAGCCCTAATCATAACCCTAGTTCCTACATTAGCTGCAGCCCTAACCCTAGCCCTAACCTAATCCAAAAGATAGCCCTAATCTAAGCCCTACACCTCATTTTAACCCTAACCCTAATCCTGACCCTGGTGCTAAATATTACCCTAAACCTAAACCTAACCCTAAATCTTGCCCTAACACTAAATCTAACCCTAGCCTTAATCTTAAGCATAAAACTAGACCTAACCCTAGCTCTAACCCTATCCATTACCCTAACTCTAACCCTAACCCTAATGCTAACTCTAGGATAACCCTAACCCTATTTCTAACCCTAAATTTATTGATTACCCTAAACCTAACCTGAACCCTAAACCTAACCATATCCATTACTCTAACCTTAGCCCTAAACCTAATGCTAATTAGGGCCCTAACCCATAACCTTAACCTGACCCAAACCATAACTGTTACCAGGAACCTAATTATAACCCTATCTCTAAAACTGACCCTAACCCTCAACCTAACACTTACACTAGAAATAGCCATAAACCTCACCTTAAAACTAACCCTAACCATAAACCTAGACCTGACATTAGCCCTAGCCCTAATCCTAGCCCTAACCCTAACACAAAACCTAGCCTTAAGCCTAGCACTTAACCTACCCTAGTCCTAACCCTAACCCTAACCCTAGCCCTAAAACTAAGCCTAGCCCTAACACTAATCCTAGCGCTAATCCTTGTACTAATTTTGACCTAACCCTAACCCTAGCCCTAAGACTAACTCTAACTCTCACTGTAGACCTATCCCTAGATTTAAACCTATCCCGTAAAGTAACCCAAACCCTAGCTCTAAGCCTAGCCCCACCCCTAGCCCTAACTTTTGCCCTAGCTCTAAACCTAGATCTAACCCTAACTCTAAGCCTAAACCTTACCCTAACATTAGCCCTATTCCTAATGCCAATTGGAAAACTAGCTCTAACCTTAGCCTCAGCACAAAATAAAACGGAGTCATTGGCTTAACCTGAAACCTTACACTAAATGAAACCCTAAGCCTATAGCTAGCCCTAAACCTAGCATTAATTCAAGTCCTAAATTCTAATTCTAGAACTTACACTGACTCTGACTCGGACCCTAACAATAACCCTAACTCTAAACATCACTCTAACCCTAAATCTAACCCTAAAAATAACCTAATTGGAACTCTAGTTCTTAAATTAGCCATGGCCCTGCCCTAACAGAAAACCTAGTCCTAATCTGAGGCCTAAACCTAGCTTTAAAACTAACCGGAACTTTAACCCTATCCCTATCCCTAACCCTAATACTATCTGCAACCCAGCTCTAAACCTGTCCCTTACCCTAAGCCAAACCTTCATTCTAATGCTACCCTTCTCCTAAACCTAATCCTTAGCCTACCCCAAACCATAAGTCTAATACTAATACTAACCCTAGCCCTCATTCCAGCTCTAACCCTAATTCAAACTCTAACCCTAACCCTGACCCTTCTTCTGACCCTAACTCTAACCCTAGGTTTAAACCTGACCTTAACCCTAAATGGAAACCTAACATTAGCCCTATGGGTAACCCTATACGTAAACCTAACCCTAACACCAGATTTAGAAAAAAGCCTAATACTAAATCTAGCCATAACTCTAGCACTAGCACTAAACAAAAACCTAGCCCTGGGCCCAACAATAACCCTTAACCTAAATCAAACACTAACCTTACCCCTAGGCCTAAACCTAATCCTACTTCTGGCCCAAACCTTAAACCTAACCCTAACCCGAACAATGATATTTACCCTAACACAAACCTAGCTCTAAATTTTATGCTGACCCCAAATCTAGCCATAACCCTAACATTATACCTAGCCATAATCCTAACCCTAGCTCTTTCACTACCCTAATGCCCTAATGCTAGACTTAAACCTCACAAAAATACTACCACTAATCCTAGCCCTAACCGTAAATCTAAACCTAACACTTGCCCTAGCCCTAACCCTAGGTCAAACACTAACCCTTAACATAAACATAACCCTAGCCCTAATCCTAACCCAAATGATAATCCTAGCCCTAATCCTAACCATAACCAAGTCCAAACCCTAGCTCTAAATCTATCCATTACCCTAAACATAAACCTAACCCTAATGCTAATCCTAGTGCTAAACTTAACTCTAGTCCTAAACCTAGACCTGACACTAACCCTAACACTCGCCCTGGCCCTAACTATAGGTCAATCCCTGACACTTACATGAAACATAACCCTAACACTAACCCTAGGCCTAAACCTAACCCTAACCTTAACCCTAGACCTAAAACTAACCATAAGCCTAGCCCTAAACCTATCCATTAACCTAAACATAAGCCTAACCCAAATGCTAACCCTAGGTCTAAACTTAAACCTATCACTAACACTAACCCTATCCATTACCTAAACCTAACTCTATCAATTACTCTAAAACTAACCCTAACACTAACGCGAATTTCAGCACTAAACCTAAACCATAACCCAAACCAAACTCTGAAAAAGACACTGACTCTAATAATATACCTAGCTCTAAACCTCACCATTACCCTAAACCTAACCCTTACACTAGACCTAGATATAAAACTAAGCATCACACTATCCCTAACCAAACCATAGACCTGACATTAGCAATCTACCTAATTCTTGCCCTAAACCTAACACAAACCCTAGCCCTCATCCTAGCCCTAAACCTAGCCTTAATCATAATCCGAACCCTAACCCTAGCCCAATCCCTAATTTCAACCCTTGCCTTAGTTCTGAACCTAGGTATAACCACATCCCTTCACCTAATCCTAACCCTAACCCTAACACTATCACTAACCCTAACCCGAGCCCTAACACTAGGCATAACCATAACAGTTATCCTAGTTCTAATCCTAGCCCTAATTTATCACTAAATATAACCCTTACTCTAACCCTAGCCCTAACACTAACTCTAAGTCTCAAGCTAGACCTATTTCTAGTACTAACCTTATCTGTTACCGTAACCCTCATGCTAGCCCTAACCTTAGCCCTAACCCTAGCCCTAACCCTAGATCTAACCATAATTCTAAAAGTAACCCTTACCCTAAGCCTAAACCTCACCCTACCACTAGCCCTAACACTATCACTAATCCAATAATTAGCCCTAACCCAAGCCCTAGACCTAAAACAAAACTGAGCCATAGCCCTAATGCTAATCCTAACCTAAATGTAACTGTATACCTGACATTTGCCCTAGCCCTAATTCTTGTTCTAACCTTAATGCAAAACCAACCCTACGCCTACCCTTAACCCTAACTCTAGTTTAATGTTATCCCTAACCCTAAAACTGACACTGATCCTGACTCTGACCCTATCACTTACCCTATCTCAAATCATCACCCTAAAACTAAACCTAATCCTAACACTAGACCTAGCCCTAACGCTAACCATAAATCTAGCCCTAATTGTAATGCTACTTCTTACATTAGCCATAGCCCTACATAAGCCATAACCTAATCTATAACCTAGCCCTAATCTGAGCACTAACCCTAGATTTAACCCTAACCCTAATTCTTACTCTAAATTGAATCCTAACCGTAGCCTTAATCCTAAATATAACCCTAGACCTAACCCTAGCTCTAATCCTATCCATTACCTTAACCCTAAAACTAACCGTAATGCTAACCCTAGGATAACCCTAGAATAACCCTAACCCTATTCATAATTCTAACACTATTACCTAAACCTAATCTGAATCCTAAACCTGACCATATCCATTACCCTAACCCTAAACCTACCCCTAATGCTAATTTGAGCCATAAATTTAAAACTTAACCTAAACGAACCCTAACTCTTTTACTGACCCTAATAATACTCCTATATAAAACTGAACCTAACCCTTAACCTAACCCTTACCACTATACCTAACCATAAACGTAACCCTAAAACTATCCCTAACCATAACACTAGACCTGACCTTAACCCTAGTCCTAATGCTAGTCCTAAACCTAACAAAATTCATAGCCTTAATCCTGGCCATAAACTTATCCTTAATCCTAAACCTAACCTGAACACTAGTCCTAACCTTAAATTTAAACTTCACCCTATTCCTAAACCTAGCTATAACATCATAATATACACTAACCCTAATCCTAACCCTAACCCTAACCCTAAACCAAGGATTAGTCCTAATACTTACCCTAGTTCTAATCCTATCCCTAATTTAGCCCTAATCCTAAACCTAACCATATCACTAGCCTTAAGACTAACTATAACTCTCGCCTTACCCCTATCCCTAGTTCTAAACTTATCCCTTTCTAAGCCAAAGCCTAGCCCTAACCGTAGCACAAACCTAGCCCTAAACTTAGGCCTAGCCATAAACCTAGATCTAACCCTTACTCTAAATCTAACCCTAACCCTAAACCTAATCCTCACCCTAACACTAGTCTTAACCCTAAATCTAATTTGAAAACTTGCCCTAAGCCTAGCTATAGCCCTCAAACCAAACTGAGCTATGGCCATAATTCTAAACTTTAACCTAAACCAAATCCTAATGCTCTATCTAGCCCTAACCCTAAGCCTACAACTAATATTGACCATGACTCTGAACCTAAAACTAACCCTAACTCTAAATATCACCCTAACCCTAAACCTAACCCAAACACTATACCTAGCCCTAACCCTAACCCTAGCCTTAAGTGTAAAACCAGTTTTTACATTAGCCATAGCCCTAACCCTAACACAAAACCTAGTCCTACTCTGAGCCCTAACTCTAGCTTTAACCCTTTCCCTAATCCTAACCCTAACCCTAGTTTTAAAAGCATCCCTTAACTTAAGTCAAACCCTCACCCTAATGCTACCCTAGTTCTAACCCTAATCGTTAGCGTACTCCAAACCTTAACTCTATTACTAGTCCTAACCCTGGACCTCATTCTATCTCTAACCCTAACCCAATGTCTAAGCCTAACCCGGACCCTTATTCTGACCCTAACACTAACCCTAGGAATAAGCCGGACCCTAATCTTAAACTAAACCCTAACACTAGCCCTACCAGTAAACCTATACCTAAACTTAACTGTAACACTAGCACTAGACCTAAACTTAATTCTAAATATAGCCATAATTCTAGCCCTACCCCGAACAATAACCACTTACCTAACACAAAGACTAACCATACCGCTAGATGTAAACCTGGATCTAATTCCGTCCCTAACACTAAATCCAATACTAACTTGAACACTGACCCTTACCCTAACATAAACTCTAGCTCTAAATCTTATCCTAACCCAAAACCTAACACTAACACAGGATTTATCCATAACCCTAACCCTTAATCTAGCCATAACTATAACCCTAGCTCTTACATTACCCATAGCCCTAATGCTAGCCATACACCTCACCTAAAACATAGCCCTAAACCTAGCCCTAAGCATAACCCTAACATTAACCTAACCAAACCCTACCCTAACGATTGTCGTAGCCCTTATTCTTGCTCAAACTTTAACCCTTACCCTAAGCATAACCCTAGCCCTAATCCTAACCCTAATCTTAGCCAAAATCCTAACTATAACCATAGCCCAAATCCTAGATCTAACTGTATCCTTTACTTTAAACATTACCCTGACCCTAATGCTAACCCTAGCCCTAAACCTAACCCTAAACCTAACCATAGCCGCGACTCTAATCCTAAACCTCATGCTAGCCCTAACCCTACCTCAAACCCTAACACTTACCTTAAACCTAACTCTAACAATATCCCTAAGCCTTGCCTTAATCCTAGCCCTAATCCTAACCTTAACCCAATCTCTAACACTTGCACTAACCCTATCCATTACCCTAAACATAAGCCTAATTCAAATGTTAACACTAGACCTAACCCTAACCCTATCCCTTTTATTAACCCTATACATTACTCTAAACCTAAACTGAACCCTAAACCTAACCCTATCCATTACTCTAACCCGAATCCTAACCCTAATGCTAATTCAAGCCCTAACTTTAACCTTAACTCAATCCAACCCTAACCCAGACTCTGACCCTAATAATACACCTAGCTCTAAACCTGACCCCTACCCTAAACCTAACCCTTACATTGGACCTAGCCATAAACCACACATTAAATCTATCCCTAATTGTAACCCCAGACCTGATATTAGCCCTAGCCTTAGTCTTAGCCCTAACTCTAACACAAACACTAGCCCTCATCCTAGCCTTAAACCTAGCCTTAATCCTAACCAGAACCCTCATCCTAGCCCTATCCCTAATTTTAACCCTTTCCCTAGCCCTGAACCAAGCTATAAAACCCCATTTTTGCCCGTAAAACTAACCCTAACATTAGCCCTAACCATTGGCCTAACTCTGACACTAATCCTAGGGCTAATCCTAGCCCTAATTTAGCCCTAACCTTAACCCTACTTCTAACCTAGCCATAAGATTAACTCTAACTATCACTCCTAGCACTATTTCTATTTTTAACCCTATCCGTTACTCTAACCCTCACACCAGCACTAAACTTATCCCTATCCCTCACCCTAACTCAAACATTAACCCTTTGCCTAAACCCAATAGTAAACCTAGCCCTAAAACTAAACTTAACCCTAAAGATAAACTTACATCTAATCCAATCTATTACCCTAAACCTAAACCTAACTCTAATGAAAACCCTATCCCTAACCCAGAACCTAAACCTGACCATTACTATAATCCTAACCCTATACCTAACAATAAACCTAACTCTCACCCTAGAACTAACCCTATCTCAATACCATACCTTTACCCTAAAACTAATTATAACCCTACTCTAAGCTAATGATAACCCTACTGTAAGTTAATGATAATCCTAGCCCTAATCCAATCTCTAACCTTAACTCTAACCCTAATTCCAACCATAATCCTAGCTCTAACCCTATACATTACCCGTATGATAACCCTATTCCTAATGCTAACCCTAGGCCTTACCCTAACCCTATCGCAAACCCTAAATCTTTCTATTACCCTAAACCTACACAGAACCCTAAACCTAACCCTATCCATTAACCTAAACCTAACTTTAAACCTAACCATAACAAAATGGTTATAACCATTTTAACATAACATTGCCCTAACCCTAGATCTAACCCTTATTCCAATTCTTAACCAAAGCCTAAGCCTTATACAAACACTAGCCCTAACCCTAATGCTAATTATATAATTAGACCTAACCCTAATCAAGGACTAAAACAAAATTGAGAAATAGACTAACCTTAAACCTTAAATTAATCTAAACCCTAACAAACAACTAGACCTAACCCTAGCTCTAATTGGAGTCATAACACTAACCTTAAACTAATCCTGTCCTTGACTCATATCCTAACAGTCACTCTAACTCTAAACACTACCCTAAACTTTAACAGAACCCTAAAAGTAACTCTATCCTTAGTTTGAGTAATAACCCTAACCTTAAAACTAACCCTAATTCAACCCATATCCTAATAGTAACCCTAGCTCTAAACACTGCCCTCAACTTAAACTTGAGTCCTAACCCTAACCCTAAAACAAACACTGTCCCCGACTCATATGCTAACACTATCACTAACTATAAATATCACCTGAACTTTAAACTTAACCATAACACTAGACGTACCCCTAACCCTAACTCTAATTGTAACCCTAGTTCTTATATTAGACATTGCCCTAACCCTAGTTCTCACCCTAACACAAAAACTAGCCCTAATCCAAGACCTAAACCTAGATTTACCCCTAACCTTAATCTTAACTCTTGCCCTAACCCTAGCTCTAAGCCTATCCCTTATCGTAAGCAAAACCCTAAACCTAATGGTAACCCTAGACCTATCCCTAATCCTTTTGCTAACCAAAACCCAACCCCTATTAATAGTCCTAAACCTAGCCCTCACTCTAGCTCTAACCCTATGCCAAACCCTAATTCTAACCCTGACCCTTATTCTGACCCTAACACTAATCCTAGGTCTAAACCTGACCCTAACCCTAGACAAAACCCAAACACTAGCCCTAGACCTAAAAAAAAACCTAGTCAAATCCCGTGCAATAAACCTTGACCTAAAACAAACAATAACCATACACTTAGACCTAAACCTAGTCCTAATTCTGGCTGTAACCCTAACTCTAATTTTAACCTCAACACTGACCATACATTTAAAAGTAAACCTACCTCTAAATCTGACCCTAACTGACTATCTAAACCTAACACAAGACCTAGCCAAAACCCTAAACCTAAAACTAGCCATAATCATTACCATAGATTTTACATACCCAGAGCCCTAACCCTAGGCCTAAACCTAACAAAACACCTAGAGCTAATCCTAGGCCTAATCCTAGCCCTAACCCTAACCCTAACCCTAAACCTAGTCCTAACCATAGCTCAAAGCCTAACCCTTACCATAAACATAAACCTACACCTATCCCTAAATATACCCCTAACACTAGCCCTAATCCTAAACATAATCCTAGCCCTAAACCTAGCTCTATACCTACCCATTACCCTAAACCTAACCCTAAACCTATTGATAACCCTAGGCCTAAACATAACTCTAAACCTAACTGGAAAACTAACCTTAGATCTAACCCTGAACCTCAGACTCGACATAGACCTAACAGTAGCTCACACCCTAGCCCTTTCCATAAACGTAAACATAAGCGTAGCCCTAACCCTAAACCTAAAACTCAATCTAACACCAACCATAAACCTATACCTACATCTAGCCATATCCATTACTCTAACCCTAACCATACCCATAATGATGACACTAGCCCTAATCCTAACTCTAACCCTAACTATACTGTAATCTTATCGCTAGACCCAATTCTAGACCTAACCCTCGCCCTAGGCCTAACCCTAGCTCAAATCCTAACTCTTATGCTAAACATAACACTAAAACTAACCTTTAGTTCTAACCCTAACAATAAACCTAACTCAAGAACTATTCCTAACCATAACACTAGCCCTAACCTTAGCTGTAACCCTATCCATTATCCTAACCATTACCCCTACCCTAATGCTAACCCCAGGCCGAACACTAAACCTATCGCAAAACCTAATCCTATTAATTACCCTAAACATAACCTGAACCCTAAACAAAAACCTATCATTACCCTAACCCAGACACTAATGCTAATTGAAGCCCTAAACCCTAAACCCTAAACTCAACCAAACTCTAACCATGACTCTGACCCTAATAAGTCCCCTAGCTCTAAACCTGAACCTTACCCTAACCTAACCCTTACATTAGACCTAGCAACAAACATAACCCTAAAACTATCCTCAACCCTAACCATAGACCTGACATTAGCCCTATCCCTAATCCAAGCTCTAACCCTAAAAAACTCCAGTCCTTATCCTAGCCCTAAACCGAGCCTTAATCCTAACCCTAACCCTATCACTAACTCTAATACTAACCCTAGCCCTAATCTTAGCCCTAATTCGGCACTATCCCTAACCCCAGACATAAGACTAATTCTAACTCTCACACTATCCTATCACTAGTTCTAAACCTATCCATTACCATAACCCTAAACCTAGCCCTAAACCTAGTCCTAACCCTTGCTCTATACATAGCCATAGAACTAACCTGAGATAAAAATGTAACTCTAAATCCAACCCAAAACTGAAGCCTAAGCCTAACACTAACACTAGCACTAAGCCTAACACTAATCCTATAAGTAGCCCTAACCCTAGCCCTAGCCCTAAAACAAAACCGAGCCATAGCTCTAACACTAACCCTTAAACTTAACCAAAACCTAACCATACACCCACCCGTAACCCTAGCCCTAATTTGAGTTTTAAGCCAAACCCTAAAACTAACCCTTACTCTGACTCTGACACTAACACTAACCCTAGCTCTAAACATCACCCTAATTCTAAACCTAACCCTGACACTAAACCTAGCCCTAATCTCAACCCCCAAATTAGCCCTAATCATAATGCTGGTACTTACATTAGTCATAACCCTAACCTTAGCACTAACTTAACACAAAACCTTGCCCTAATCTGAGCCCTAAACCGAGCTTTAAACCTAACCCTAATTCTAACCCTAACCCTACCCCAAATCATAACCATAAGCCTAGCCCTAACACTAGCTCTAACTCTATCCATTATAATAACCATAACCCTAACCCTAAGGATAAACCTAGACCTAAGCCTAAACCTATCTCTAAACCTATCCATATCCATTTCCCTAAACTTAACATGAATCCTAATATTAAGCATAATATTATCCTAACCTTAACCCTATAGCTAATTCTATCCCTAACTTTAAGCCTTAACCTATCCCAAACCGTAACCCAGGCCTTGACCTTAATAATATGCCTATCCCTAAACCTGACCCTAACCTAAACCTTACACTAGATGTAGCCATAATCCTAATCTCAAACTATCTTTAAACAATTTTAGACCTGAAATTAGCTATACTTCTAATCCTAGGCCTAACCGGAAAACAAACCCTAGCCCTTATATTGCCCTAAACCTAACCTGAATCAATACCCTAACCCTAACCATAGCCCTAACTCTAATTCTAAATATCACCCTGCCTCTCAACCTAGGTGTAACACCATCCCTTACTCTAAACTTAATTGTACATTTAACTCTAACTCTATGCTTAAGCTGAACACTAACCCTAACCCTAATCCTAGCCCTAATTCTAGCCCTGTCACTAAAATTAACCCTAACTTTAGCCCGAAGACTAACTCTAATTCTAACATTAGCCCTATTGCTAGTTCTAACTCTATTTCTTACAATAACCCTAACCATAGCCCTAACCCTAGCCCTATGCTTAATCTTAGCCCTAACCCTAGATCTAACCCTAACTCTAAATCTAACCTTAACCCTAAGCCTAAGCCTAACACTAACAGTAACACTAATGCTAATTGTAAAAATAGCCCTAACCCTAACCCTATCAGTAAAACAAAACCGAGCAATAGCCCTAACCCTAAACCTTAACTTCAACCAAACACTAACACCACACCTAGACCTAACCCTAGCCTTAATTTGAGTCCTAAGAGTAATCTTGAAACAAACCACCTGACCATGACTAATATCTTGAACTCACCCTAGCTCTAAACACCATCCTAACATTAAACCAAAACCTAACAGTAACCCTAGCCTTTATTTGAGTCCTAACCCTAACCCTGAACCTGACTCATATCCTAACACTAACCCTAGCTCTAATTATCACCCTAAACTTTAACCTAACCCAAACACTATACCTACCCTAACCCTAACCCTAAAACTAACCATTATTGTAACCCTAGTTCTTATATTAACAATTGCCCTAATCCTCGCCCTAACTCTAACACAAAAACTAGCTCTAATCTGAGCCCCAATCCTAGTATACCCCTAACCCTAGCCCTAGCCCTAAACCTAGCTCTAAACCTATCCTTTACCAAAGTGAAACCCTAACCTTAATGGTAACCATAGACCTATCCCTAATCCTGAAGCTAACCAAAATCCTAACCATATTAATAGTCCTGACCCTAGCCCTCATTCTAGGTCTAATACTATCCCAAACCCTAAAGCTAATCCTGACCCTTATTCTGACTCTCACACAAACCCTAGATTTAAACCTGACCATAACCCTAGAGTAAACCCTAACACTGGCCCTACAGATAACCTTATACCTAAACCAAACCCTAGGCCTTAGACTAACTCTAATGCTCACAATAGCTTTAACCTTAGTTCTAACCCTATACTTACCATAACCCTAAACCTAGCCCTAATCCTAGCCCTAACCTATGCCCTATCCTTAGTCCTAGCACTAACCCTAGATCTAAACCTAACTCTAATTCTAACCCTAAACCTAAGACTAAGCCTAACACTAACATTAGCCCTAAACCTAAGGCTAATCCTAAAAGTAGCCCTAACCCTAACCCTACCAGTAAAACTAAACCAAGAAATAGCCCTAACCATAAACCTTAGCTTAAAAAAAAACCCTAACACACACCTAGACCTAACCATAGCCTTAATTCGAGTCCTTACTCTAACCTTAAAACTAACTCTGACCCTGACTCATATCCTAACATTCACCCTAGCTCTACACACCCTCCTATCATTAAACCAAAACCTAACATTAACCTTATCCCTAATTTAAGTCCTAATCCTTTATCTGACCTTGACTCATATTATAAAACTAAACCTAGCTCTAAATATCTCCCTAACCTTAAACCTAACACTAACACTGGACCTACCCGTAACCTAACCATAACTAACCCTAGTTGTAACCCTAGATCTTATAATAGCCATTGTCCTAATCACAGCCCTAAATCTAACACAAAAACGAGCCCTAATCAGATTCTAAACCTAGCTTTAATCCTAACACTAACAATATCTCTAGCCCTAAACCTAGCTGTAACCCTATTCCTTAACTTAAGTGAAACCCTAATCCTAATGATAACCCTAAACCCATCTCTAATCCTTAGGGTAACCAAAATCATAACCCATTAATAGGCCTGACACTAGCCCTCATTCTAGCTCTATACCAATTCCAAACCTTATTTTAACCTGACCCTTATTCTGATCCTAACAATAACCCTAGGTCTAAACCTGACCCTAACCCTAGAACAAAGCCTAACACTGGCCCTACTGGTAATCTTATACCTAAACCTAACCATAAAACTCATCCTACATCTAAACCTAATCCTAAATCTAGTCTAAACTCTAGCCCTAGACTAAAAAACGAAAACATATTCCTAGCCCTAACAATAATCCTTACCAAAACCCAAACACTAACCCTACTCCTAGACCTAATCCTAGTCCTAATTCTGACTGTAACCCTAACTCTGACTCTAATTTGAACAATGACCCCGAATTTAAAGGTAAACCTGCCTCTAAACCTGACCCTAACTGAAAATATAAACCTATGACTAGAGCTAGATATAAACCTAATTCTAAAACTAGCTCTAAACATAACCCTAGCTCTTACAATATCCACAGCCCTAACCCTAGGCCCAAACATAACACAAAACCTAGAACTAATCCTAGGCCTTACCCTAGCCCTAAGTGTAACCCTAACCCTAACCTGAGCCCTAACCCAAACCTAATTCTCGCCTTAGCCCTAATCCTAACTCAAAGCCTAACATTTACCATAAATATAAACCTAGAACTGTCTGTAAATCTAATCCTAACCCTATCCCTAATCCTAATCCTAAACTTAACCCTATCCCCAACTCTAACCCTGAACCTAGCCCTAAGACTAACTCTAACTCTCACACTAGCCCTATTTCCAGTTCTAACCCTATACCTTACTGTAACCCTAACCCTAGCCCTAACCCTTGCCCTATCCTAATTCCTAGCCCTAATCCTAGATCTAAACCTAACTCTAAATCTACCCTAAACCTAAGCCTAACCCTAACACTGACACTAGCCCTAACTCTAATGCTAGTCATTAAACTAGCCCTAACCATAACCCTAACAGTAAAACAAAACGAGAAATAGCCCTAACTCTAAACCTTAACTTAAACCAAACCCTAACACTACACCAAGACCTAAATATAGCCTTAATTCAAGTCCTAAACCTAACCATAAAACTAACTCTGCCATTAACATTTAGGGTCACTATTGAGATATGGTTTGTGTTTCCAGCCATATTTGATTATGTATGTGACTTAACATGCTTTGTTTTTCCTCTATGCTTAGTTTTTCCTTTACTGTACTACCTCCCGATGTTGGTTTTCATTGTTATTTTTCATTTCCACTTCCTGGAATGTTTTGCCAAGGATGTTTTGAAGAACTGGTTTTCTAGCTGCAAATTCTTTTAACTTTTGTTTATTGTGGAAGCTTTTTATTTCATCTTGAATCCTGAAGCTTAATTTCACTGGATACATGATTCTTTGTTGGAACCCTTTTTCTTTCAGCATTTGAAGTATGTTGTTCCAGGATCTTCTAGTTTTCAGAGTCTGTGTTGAAAGATCAGCAGTTATCCTGATTGGTTTACCCCTAAATTTAATCTGCTTCCTCTCTCTTGTGGCTTTTAAGATTCTCTTCTTATTCTGTATGTTGGGCATCTTCATTATTATGTGTCTTGGTGTGGATCTCTTATGATTTTGTACATTCAGTCTTCTGTAGGCTTCTAGTATTTGGATTTCTTTTTGATTCTTAAAGTCTGGGAAGTTTTCTAGTATTATTTCATTGAATAGATTGCTCATTCCCTTGCTTTGGAACTTTATGCCCTCTTGTATCCCAATAACTCTTAGGTTTGGTTTCTTGATGTTATCCCATAATTCTTGGATGTTCTACTCATGATTTCTTAACATTTTGCTGAGCTGACTATGTTCTTTTCAAGTTGAAAAACTTTGTCTTTGTTGTCTGAAGTTCTATCTTCTAAGTGTTCTACTCTGCTGTTAATACTTTCATTTGAGTTTTTAATTTGGTTTACTGTTTCCTGCATTTTCAGGATTTATGTTTGTTTGTTTCTTATATCCTCTATCTCCCTATAGAGTTGATCTTTAGCTTCTTGGATTTGTTTATGTAATTCATTGTCAAAGTGATTTTTCATTGTCTGAATTTGCTGTATAATGTCTTCCTTGACCTTTGTAATGTTTTGAACAACCAATAAAAATAAATAAAATAAAATAAAATAAAATAAATAAATAAATAAATAAAAACTAACGCTGACCCTGACTCATATCCTAACACTCACCCTAGCTCTAAACACCCTCCTAAGCATAAACGAAAATCTAACATTAACTCTATCCCTAATTCGAGTCCTAACCCTTTATCTCACCCTGACTCATATCCTAACACTAACCCTTGCTCTAAATATTACCCTATGTTAAACCAAACACTAACACTAGACCTACCCCTAACTCTTACCCTAAAAGTGAACCTAATTATAACCCTGGTTCTTACATTAGCCATTGACCTCACCCTACTCCGAGCCCTAACACTAAAACTAGCCCTAATCTGAGCTCTAAACCTAGCTTTAACCCTAACCCTAACCCTAACTCCAGCCCTAAATCTAGCTCTAACCCTATCCCTTACGACAAGTGAAACACTAACCCTCATGGTAACCTTAGACCTATCCCTAATCCTTAGGCTAACCATAATCCTAATCCCATTAATACTCCTATCCCTAGACCTCATTCTAACTCTAATTCCATCTCAAACCCTAACACTAAACCTGACCCTTATTTTGACCCTAACACTAACCCAGGTCTAAAACAAACCCTCATCCTAGACCAAATCCTAACACTGGCCCTACTGGTAACCTTATACCTAAACCTAACCCTAAAATTAGTTCTAGAACTAAACCTAATCCTAAATCTAGCTTTCACTCTATCCCTAGACCTAAACAAAAACCTAATCCTATCCCTAACAATAATCCTTACTGTAAACCAAACACTAAACCTGCTCCAGGACCTAATCATAGTCCTAATTCTGGTTGTAACCCCAAGTCTAACTCTAATCCAAACACTGACCCTGCCTTTAAGGGTAAGCCTACATCTAAATCTGACGCTAACAAAAAAATCTTAACCTAACACTACACCTAGGCATAACCCTAACCATAAAACTAGCCCTAATCATAATCCTAGCTCTTACATTACCCACAGCCCTAACACTAGGCCTAAACCTAACACAAAATCTAGAGCTAATCCTAGGCCTTAACCTAGCCCTAAGTGTAACCCTACCCCTAAACCTAGCACTAACCCAAATTTAACCCTCACCTTAGTCCGAACCCTAGCTCAAGTCCTAACCCATACCGTAAACATAAACCTAGACATATCCCTAACTCTAAGCCTAACCCTAGCCCTAATCATAAACTTAATCCTAGCCATAACCCTAGCTCTAAACCTACCCATTACCCTAACACTAACCCTAACTCTAAAACTACTGTAATCCTATCCCTGGACCTAAACCTGAACCAAACCCTTGCTCTAGCCCTAACCACAGCTCAGAACCTAACCCTTATGCTAAACATAATCCCAACCATAACCCTAGTTCGAACCCTCACCTTAACCCTAACTCAAGACCTAATCCTAACCATAAGACTATCTCTAGTCTTTGCTCTAACTGTGTCCATTACCCTAACAATAAACCTTACCCTAATGCTAACCCTAGGCTTAAACCTAACCCTACAACCTAGCCCTAAATTAAATATAACTCTATCCATTACTCTAAACTTAAACCTTACCCTAATTCTAACCTGAGGCCTACCCCTAACCCTATCACTAACCCCATACCTATCAATTACCCTAACCAAACCTGAACCCTAAATCTAACCCTATCATTACTGTAACCCTAACCCTTATTCGAATTCGAGCCCTAACCCTAAACTCTAACCTAACCAAACCCTAACACTGACCCTGACCCTAATAACTCTCCCAGCTCTAAACCTGACCCTACCATAAACCTTACCCTTACACTAGACCTAGCCAATAACCTAACCCTAAAACTATCCCTAACCATAACCCTAGGCCTGACATTAGCAACAGACAAAATCCTAGCCGAACTCTAACACAAACACTAGCCCTTATCCTAGCTATAAACAAAGCCTTAGTCATAACCCTAACCCTAACCCTAGGCCTAACTTAATACTAACCTATCCCTTAGCTTAGACCTAACTTAGCCCTATCCTTAACCCTAACAGTAACCCTAGCCCTAAGACTAAGTCTGACTCTCACCCTAGCCATGAAACTAGTTCTAACCCTATCCCTTACAAGAAACCTAAACCTAGCCCTTTCCTTAGCCTTAGCCCTAACCCTAGATCTAACCCTAACTCTAAACCTAACCCTAATATTAAGCCTAAACCTAAATCTAACACTAGCCCTACCCTAAACCTAACGCTACTCCTAAAACTAGCCCTTACTCTAGCCTTAGCCCTAATACAAAGAGAGCGATAGCCCCAACCCTAAACCTTAACCAAACCAAACCCTAACCCTACACCTAGCCATAACCCTAGGCCTAATTCGAGTTTTAAGCCTAGCCCTAATATGAATTCTGACCCTAAAACTAACCCTAGCTTTAAACATCACCCTAACTCTAAACATAAACTTAACACTGAACCTAACCCTAACCCTAAGCCTAAAACCCCTAATTGTAACCCTAGTATTTACATTAGCCATAACCCTAACCCTAGCTCTAACTTAACTCAAAACCTAGCCCTAAACCAAGCCGTAACCCGAGCTTTAACACTAAACCTAATCTTAACCCTATCTCTAGCACTAATAGTAACCATATCCCTAGTTCTAACCCTAGATCTAACCCTATCCATTACCCTAATCATAACCCTAACCCTAATGCTAACCCTAGGCCTAAACTTAACCTTATCCCTAATCCAACCCTATCCTTTACCCTAAATCTATGCTGAAACCTAAACCTAATCCTATCACTACCCTAATTCTAAACATATGCTAATTCGAGCTCTCAATTTAAAACTTAACCTATCCCAAACACTAATCACAACCCTGACCCTAATAATACCTTTAGCTCTAAACCTGAACCTAACAGTAAATATAACCCTTACACTAGACATAGCCATAAACCTAACCCGTAACTATCTTTAACATTAATGTTGATCCTGTAATTAAATCTAGCCCTAATCCTAGCCCTAAATCTAGCGTTAATGCTAACCCAAACCATAGCCTGAGCTTTAACCATAATGCTAAACCTCGACCTAGACCTAAACCGAGCTAAAACCCCATGCCTTACCCTAAACCTAAGAATAACCCTAAACCTAAGCCTAACCCTAAACCTAAACCTAATGCTAGCCCTAACCCTAGGCCTAACACTAACACTAAGCCTAACACTAACCCTAGCCTTAATTTAATCCTATTGTAACCCCAACCCTAGCCCTAAGTCTAAATCTAATCTTTCCCTAGCCCTATCCCTAGTTCTACCCTTAGATCTAGCCCTAACCCTAAATTTAAACCTAACTCTAAATCTAAACCTAACTCTAAATTTAACCATAACAATAATCCTAAACAAACCCTAACACTACCCCTAACATTATTGCTAATACTAAAACTTGCCCTACCCCTAGCCCTAGCCATAAAAGTAAACCAAGCCATATCCAAGACCCTAACCCATAACCTAAACCAAACTTTAACCCTAATCCTAACTCTAAAACTAATCCTGACCCTGACACTGACCCTAACATTAATCCTAGCTCTAAATATCATCCTAACCTTAAATTAACCCTAACTAGAGACCTAGCCTTAACCCTAACCCTAAAAGTAGCCCTAATTGTAACCCTAGTTCATACATTAGTCATTTTACATAACACTAGGTTTAACCTTAACACAAATCCTACCCTTAATCTGAGCCCTAAACCTAGCTTTAACCCTAATCTTAACCCTAACACTAGCCCTAAATCTAACCCTAACCCTAGCCCTCCCCTACCTCTAACCCTTTCCCTTACCCTAAGCCAAAACCTAACCCAAATGCTAACCCTAGTCCTAACCCTAAAATTTAGCCTAACTAAAATTCTAAACATTTTACTAGTCCTAACCCTAGCCCTCATTCTAGTTATAACTTTAACTCTAACTCTTATTTGACCGTAACCATAACCCTAGGTCTAAACCTGACCCTAACCCTAAGCCAAATCCTAACACTAGCCCTACTGGTAACCCTATATCTATACCTATCCCTAATATTATACCTAGACAAAAAGCTAATCCTAAATATAGCTATAAGTCTAGCTCTAGACTTATAAAAACTAGCTCTAGCCCTAACAATAACCCTTAACCTAAACCAAACACTTATCCTACCCCTAGACCTAACACTAGTCCTAATTCTGGCTCTATTTCTGACCCTAACCCTATCCTGAACACTGACCCTGACCCTAAAACTAAACCTAGCTCTAAACTTGACCCTAACCCAAAACCTATTCCTAACAATAGACCTAGCCATAACCCTAACCCTAAAACTAGCCATAAGCATAACCCTAGCTCTTACATTACCCATAGTCCTAACACTAGCACTCAACCTAACACAAAACCTAGCCCTAATCCTAGGCCTAAACTTAGCCCTAAGCATAACCATAACCCTAAACCTAGTCCAAACACTAATCCTTGCATTAGACCTAACCCTAGCTCAAAGCCAAACCCTTACCCTAAACATAAAACTAGCCTTAACCTAAACCATATCCCTAACCCTAGCTCTAATTCTAACCTTAATCCTAGCCCGAACTTTAGCTCTAACCCTATCAATTACCCTAACCCTAAGCCTAGCCTTAATTATAACACTATCCCCAACACTAAACCTAACCCTCAACATAAATGTAAACCTAGAACTAACCCTACACCTAACCATCACCATAGCCCTAACTCTAGCAGAAACATTAAGCCTTACACTAAACCTAATCCTAACACTAGCCCTAACCCATATCCTAACCCTAACCCTAACCCTAAATCTAACATTATCCATTAACCTAAACCTAATGCTACACCTAATGAAGCTCTAGCCATAACCCTAACCCTAAACCAAACCATAACCATAAACATAACCCTAGACCTAAACTTAAACCTAACCCTCACCCAAGCCCTAAAACTAACCCTAGCATAAACACTAACACTTACCCTAACCTAACAATAACTGTAGCCCTAAACCTAACACTTACCCTAAACCAAACCCTAGCCCTATCCATAAACCTAATCATCATCCTAGACTTAATACAAACCATAACCCAGCCCTAACTCTAGCTCTAAATCTATCCATTACACTAAACATAAAGCTAAACTTAATGCTGACCCTAATCCTATCGCTAAACCTAACCCACTCATTACCCTAAAACTTAACTGAAACCTACAATTAACCCTATCCATTACCTAACCCAAAGCATAACCCTAACACTAATTCAATCCTTAAACCTAAACTTTAACCTAAACCAAACACTAACCCTGACCCTAACCATAATAATACCCCCAGCTCTAAACCTGACCCTTACCGTAAAAGTAACCCTTACACTAGACCTACCATAAGCTAACCCTAAAACTCTCCCGAACCATAACCCTAGACCAGACATTAGCCCCAGCACTATCCCTAGCCCTAACACTAACAGAAATCCTAGCCCTAAATCTAGACTTAATCCTAACACAAACATTAATCCTAGCCCTAATCTTAATTCTAACCCTCACCCTAGCCCTAAAGCTAGCTATACCCCACCCATTCCTCTAAAATTAACCCTAACCCCAATGCTAAACCTAACCCTAGCTATACCCCTAGGCCTAACCCTAGCCCTAACCCTAGCCCTAATCCTAGCCCTAATTTAGCTGTAACCTTAACCCTAACACTAAGCCTAGTCCTACGTCTAACTCTAAGTCTCGCCCTATTCGTATCCCTAGTTCTAACCCTATCCCTTATTATAAACCTAGCCCTAGCCCTAACCCTAACCCTAGATCTAAACCTAAATCTAAATATAACCCTAAACCTAACCCTAAACTTCACCCTAACACTAGCCCTAAACCTAACACTAATCCAAAATCCAGCCCTAACCCTAGCCCTAGGCAAAAAACAAAACCTAGCCATAGCCCTAATCCTAAGCCTTAACTCAAACCAAAACCTAACACTACACCTAGACCTAACTTAAGCCCTAACTTGAGTCCTAACCCTAACCCTAAAACTAACCCTGACCCTGACTCTGACCCTAACACTAAACCTAGCTCTAAACATCACCCTAACACTAAATGAATGATTTGCATGCTTCAGCATAGGCCTGTATTCACAGGGAACAAAGCAGAATGTGCCCACAGAGAACTGATTGAGTGTGTGAAGTTTCAAGCAGCTAACACCAACTCTGTTTGTTATCCAGCTCCATTTCCAACTACCCATATAAATCAAGATAAAGTGCAACCTTAAAACACAAACTGTTCCTGACAACGAACCTTGAACAGAGAAGGCCCAAACCTGAGGAACATAGTAAGACTAGGTAAAAAATAAATCCTGTCTCATATCAAAGAAATTTGAACAAAACTAACTCTAAACCTTACACTGTTTCTAACCCTTGCCCTAAACCTAACTCTAACCCTATGCTGTTTGGAGAACCTTTGATTACAGAAGTCCCAAATTTGGGGTGCCTAGTAGGGCAAGATAACAGATGAATCCTGCCCAGTATTAAAAATAATCCGACAAAATAATTGGGGGAGGTGTTTCAGTACATGCCTATTTCCCCTGTTTTTTCCTAAAGTTCTCTTGGATAATGTTCTTTTGCATCCCATAGCTTTGGAAAACCTTCACTAGGAAGAAGCCAGAGAGTGCCCTCAGAGAACTGATTGAGTGTGTGAAATTTCAAGCAGCTAGCACCAACCCTGTTTGATTACCAGCTCCATTTTCATTTACCATATAGGACAACTTGAAGTGAAACTTTAAAATGCAAACTGTTCCTGACAGTGAACAATTGAAATTAGAAGGCCCAAAACTGGGGAACATAATAAGGCTAGCTAAAGAGAAATCCTGAGCAGTATCAAAGAAATTTGAACAAAAATAACTCTAACCCTAACATTGGTTCTAACTCTAGTCCTAACTCTAAGACTAACCCTAAACCTATTCTGTTTATAGAGCTTTGATCATACAAGTTGTTTTTGCATGCTTCAGCTTTGGGATAATTTTACAAGGAAGAAATCAGAGAGTAACTACAGAGAATTGATGGAGTATGTGAAGTTTCAAACAGCTAGCACCAACGCTGTTTGATTTCGAGCTCCATTTCCATTTACCCATTGAGGTCAAAATGAAGTGAACCCTTAAACTATACACTGTTCCTGACAGTAAACAATTGAATTGAGAAGGTCCAAACATGGTGTACATAAGAAGGGTAAGGAAAAGATGAATACTGCCCACTATCAAATAAATTTGAACAAATCTGACCGTATCTCTAGTGCTAGATCTGATTCTATCTCTAACCCTAACTCTAAGCTCTTTAGAGAACCTATGATCATAGAAGTCCCAAAATTGGGGATCATAGTGGGGAAAGCTGGCAGATGAATCCTGCACAGTATCAAAGAAATATGACCAAATAATTGGGGGAGGTATTTCAGTATATTCATATTTCCCCGATTTTCTCCCAAAGTGCTCTCAGATAAACTTGCTTTGCATGCTTAAGCTTAGGGCTACATTTATAAGGAACAAACCAGAGAGTGCCCACAGAGAACTGATTGAGTGTGTGAAGTGTGAAGCAACTAGCACCAGCCCTGTTTGATTTCTAGCTCCAATTCCATTTACCCGTATAGGTCAAAATGAAGTGAAACCTTAAAATAGAAACCATTGAACTGAACATAGTAAGGGTAGTTAAAGATGAATTCTGCCAAGTATCAAAGAAATTTGAACAAAACTAACTCTAATCCTAACACTAGCTCTAACCATAGAGGTAACCCTAACCCTAACCCTAACCCTAATCTGTATAGAGAACATTTGATCATAGAATTCCCAAACTTGGGGGAGCCTAGTAGGGCAAGCTAACAGATAAATCCTGCCCAGTATAAAAAATCTTACCAAATAATTGGGGGCGGTAGTTCAGTACATGCATATTTCCCTGTTTTCTCATAAAGTGCTCTTGGATAATGTCTTTTGCATGTCTCAGCTTTGGAAAACTTTCACTAGGAAGAAACCAGAGAGTGCCCACAGAGAACAGATTGTGTGAAATTTCAAGCAGCTAGCACTAACCCTGTTTGATTTCCAGCTCCATTTCCATTCACACCTATAGGCAATAATGAAGTGAAAACTAAAAATTCCAATTGTACCTGAAAGTGAACCATTGAACCTTGAAGGCCCAAACTTGGATACATACTAAGGCTAGGTCAAGGATGAATCCTGTACAGTATCAAAGTAATCCGACCAGAAATTTTGAAGCTCTTTCAGTACAAGAGAAATCTGCTTGCTCTTAAAGTGCTCAGAGAAAAATCTGTTTCTTTCTACTTCAGCCTAGGGCTATTTCCACAGGAAACTAGCTTTAGGGTTCATGTTAGGTTTGGGGTTAGGTTTAGTTTTAAGTTAAGGGTTTGGGTTAGGGTTAGGGTTAGTGATAGATCAAGGGTTAGAATTAGTGTTTGAGTTAGGGTAATAGTTAGGTTTAGGGTTAGTGTGTTAGTATTAGGTTTGGGTTAGGGTTAGGGTGTGGGTTAGGTTTAGGTTTAGGGTTATTGTTAGGGTTAT
The DNA here is from genome assembly GCF_021218885.2 of Marmota monax. Classification (NCBI taxonomy): domain Eukaryota; kingdom Metazoa; phylum Chordata; class Mammalia; order Rodentia; family Sciuridae; genus Marmota; species Marmota monax. Next base: position 46,337 of record NW_026692307.1, on the reverse strand, counting down.
GATTAGGGGTAGGTTTAGTGGTAGGGTTAGGGTTTCTGTTAGGGTTATGCTTAGTTTTAGGGTAAGTTTTAGATTTGGGGTTAGGATTTGGGTGAGGGTTAGGCTTAGTGGTATGCTTAGGTCTAGGGTTCGTGTTAGGGTTAAGTTTAGGGTTAGTGTTAGGGTTAGGATTAGGTTTAGGGTTGGTAACCATTAGAGTTAGGATTAGGTTAGGGTGAAGGCTATGGTTTGGGTTAGGGTTTGTGTTAGGGTTAGGGTTAGAGTTAGTGTTACAGTTAGCATTAGGGAAGTGTTAGGTTTAGGGTTAGGCTTTGTGTTAGGGTTACGTATAAGGTTATGGATAGGGTTACTGTTATGGTTAGTGTTAGGGTTCAGTTTAGTGTTACAGATAGTTTTAGGTTATGATTAGTGTTAGGGTTAAGATTAGGGTTAGGTTACGGTTAGGGTTAGGGTTAGAGTTAGTGTTAGGTTTAGGGTTAATGTTAAGGTTAGTGTTAGGGATAGGTTTAGGGTTAGTGTTAGGATTGGGGTTAGGTTAGTGTTAGTGTTAAGGTTAAGTAAGGGTGAGGTTAAGGGTTAGATTAGGGTTAGAGTTGTGAATTGGGGTAGGGTTTTTGTGAGGGTTAGAATTAGACTTTTTGTTAGTGTTAGGGATAGGGTTAGGGTAAATTTTAGAGTTAAACTTATGGTTAGGTTTAGGGTTAGTGTTAGTGTTAGGGTTAGGGTTAGGGTTTGTGATAAGGTTGGGCTTAGTGGAATGTTTAGGGTTACTTTTTGTGTTAGGTTAGGGTTAGTATCAGGGTGATTGTTAGGTTTAAGTTTAGGGTGAGGATTAGGTGACGGTGAGCATTAGGGTTAGGTTTATGGTTAGGGTGAGGTTTAAGTTTAGGATTAGGATTAGGGTTAGGGTTTGGTAGAGTGTTAGGTTTAGGATTAGGTTTAGGGTTAGTGCTAGGTTTGGGTTTAGGGTTAGTGTTAGGGTTAAATTTAGGGTTATGTTTACGGTTAGTGTTAGGGTTAGTGTTAGGGTGAGGGCTACGTTTAGTAGTAGGTTGGTGTTGGATTAATTATATGGTTAGAGTTAGTGTTAGGTTTAGTGTCAGAGTTAAGGTTAGGGTTGGGTTAGGGTTGCGTTTAGTGGTAGGGTTAGGGTTAGAGTTTGCATTAGCATTATGTTTAAGTTAAGGATTAGTGTTAGTGTTAGTGATAGGGTTAGTTATAATGTTAGGTTTTGGGTTAGCTGTGAAGGTTAGTAATAGGTTGAGGATTAGGAGTAGTGTTGGAGTTAGGGTTAGGTTTACTGTTAGTGTTCTGGTTAAGTTTGGAATTAGATTTTGTATTAGAGTTAGGGTTAACTTTAGGGTTAGGTTTAGTGTTATTAAGAGTTAGGGTTAAGTTTCCGGTTAGGGTTAGGGTTAGTTTTAAATTTAGGGTTAGTGTAGTGTTAGATTTAGGGTTAGGGTTTGTGTTAGGGTTAGGGTGTGTGTTAGGGTTAGGTTTAGGGTTACTGTTAGGGTTAGTGTTTGTTTTAGTTAGTTAGGTTAATGTTAGTGTTAGTGTTAGGGTTAGGATTAGGATTAGGATTAGTGTTAGGCTTAGGTTAGGTTTTATGTTAGGTTTACAGATAGGGTTATGGTTAGGGTGATGGTTATGGTTAGTGTTAGGGTTTAGCTTAGCATTAGTGTTAGGGTTTAGGTTAGGGTTAGGGTTAGGTTTGGGGTTAGGGTAAGTTTAGAGTTGGGTACATGTAATTGTTAGGGTAAGGGTTAGTATAAATTTTAGGTTTAGGTTTAGGGTTAGTTTTAGTGTTAGTTTTATGGTTAGTTTTAGTTTTATAGTTAGGGTTACGGTTAGGATTCGTGTTAGGTTTAGAGTTAGGTTTAGGGTTAAGTTAAGTGTTAGTGTTAATGTTAGGGTTATGGTTAGAGTTAGTGTTGGGCAGGTTAGGGTTATGGTTAGGGTTAGTGATAAGTTTAGTGTTAGTGTTAGAGTGAGGGTTAGTGTTAGGGTCAGTATTAGTTTTCGGGTTAGTGTTTGGCTAAGAGTTAGGGTTAGGTTTAGGTAAGTGTGAGGTATAGTTTTCGATAAGGTTCAGGGTTATTGTTTCTGGTCAGGGTTTTCGTTAGGATTAGGTTTAGGGTTAGGGTTAGAGTTAGTGTTAGGATTAGGTTTAGGGTTAAGTTTATATTAACATAAAGATTAGGGTTCTCTTTAGTGTTATGGTTAATGTTAGCGTTAGTGTTAGTTTTAGGGTTCAGGTTAAGGTTCATGTTATGGTTATGTTTTGGGTTAGCTTTAGGTTTCGTTTTAAGGTTAGTTTAGGGTTATTGTTAGTTTTAGGTTTACGGTTAGTGTTAGGGATAGTGTTACAGTTAGTGTTAGGTTTTGTGTTAGGATTAATGTTTGGGTTAGGGTTAGTGTTATGTTTAGGGTAGTGTTAGGGATAGGGTTAGGGTTATGATGAGGTCTAGAGTTAGTATTAGCGTTCGGGTTAGGGTAAGATTTAGGGTTAGGTTTAGAGTTAGGGTTAGTACTAGTGTTAAGTTTAGTGTTAGGTTTAGGGTTAGTATTAATGTTAGGGTTAGGGTTTTGGTTAGGCTTAGGCTTACTGGTATATTTATGGTTAGGTTTTGTTTTAGGGTTAGGGTTAGTGTTAGGGTTCATGTTTGGGTCAGAATTATGGTTACTGTTAGGTAACGGTTAGGGTTAAGTTGGTGTTAGGGTTATGGATTGGTTATGGTTTGTGTTAGGGTTAGGATTAGGGTTAAGGTTTGATATAAGATTAGGTTTATGATTAGGTTTAGGGTTAGTGTTATGATTAGGGTTAGAGTTAGGATTATTGTAAGGTTAAGGTATAGGTTTAGTGTTAGCATTATGGTTAGTGTTAGATTAAAGTAAGGATAAAGTTTAGGGTTAGCATTAGAGTTAGAGTTATTTTTTGGGTTAGGATTAAGATTCATGTTAGGGTTAGGTTTAGAGTTAGGGTTAGGGTTAGTATTAGGGTAAGTTTTATGGTTAGGGTTAGAGTTACATTTAGTATTAGTGTTAGGGTTAAGTTTAGGGTTAGGTTTAGTTTTAAAGTTAGGTTTACTTTTAGGGTTAGTGTTAGAGTTCAGTAAGTGTTAAAGTTAGTATTTGGGTTTGGGTTAGTGGTTACAGTTGGGTAAGGGTGAGGGTCAGGCTTAGATTAGTGTCAGGGATATGGTTTGGGTTAGGGTTTTTATTAAGGTTACAGATAGAGTTAGTGTTATTGTTAGTGTTAGTTTTAGGGTCACTGTTAATGTTAAGGTTAGGGTTAGTTTTAGGGTTAGTCTTAGGGTTAAAGTTCGGTTGAGGGTTGGGCTTATTGGAATTATTAGGGTTAGGGTTCGTGTTAGTGTTATGATTAGGGTTAGATTTAGGTAAGGGTTAATATTATGGTTAGGTTAGGGTTAGGGTTAGGGTTTGGGTGTGGGATTTTGTTGGATTAGGTTCAAGGTTAGTGTTAGGGTTAGGGTTAGTGTTAGGGTGAGGGTTAGGGTTAGGGTTTGTGTTAGATTTATTGTTAGATTTAGGGTTAGAGTTCATGTTAGGGATAGGCTTATGGTTAGTGTACAGTTTAGGTTTAGGGTTAGGTTTCGTGTTGTCTTTAGGGTTAGGGTAAGTGTTAGAATTAATGTTTGCATTATGGTTAGTGTTAGGTTTAGTGTTAGTGTTAGGGTTAGTGTTATTGATAGAGTGAGATTTAGGGTTAGTATTAGGGTTTGGGTTAGGGTTAAGTTTAGGTTTAGGGTTAGGGTTAGTGTTAGGTTTAGAGTTAGGATTAGGGTTAGTGTTAGGGTTAAAATTAGGGTTAAATTTTGGGTTAGTTTTAGGGTTAAATTTAGGTTTACAGTTTGTGTAAGGGTTAGGGTTAGGATTAGGGTTAGGTTTACGGTTTGGGTTAGGGTTATGGTTAGTTTTAGGGTTAGTACTAGAGTGATGCTTTAAATTAGACTTCGGCTTAGTGTTAGGGTCAGGGTTAGAATTTTTGTTAGGTTTATGATTAGTGGTAGGGTAAGGTTTAGGGTTTGTTTTACAGTTAGGTTTAGGTTTAGGGTTGGGGTTAGTTTTAGGGTTAGTTTATGGATAGTGTTAATGTTAGGGATAGGTTTAGTGTTAGGATTAGTGTTAGGGTTAGGGATAGGTTTCTCTTTAGTGTTACGGTTTGGGTAAGGGTTAGTGTTAGAGTCAGGGTAAAAATTAGGATTAGGTTTAAGGTAATAGTTAGGCTTAGGTTTAGTTTTATAGTTAGGTTTAGGGTTAGGGTTAGTAGTTAGGGTTAGGGTTAGGGTTTGTTTATGGACAGGGTTATTGTTATGGTTTCTGTTAAGATTAGGGTGATCTTTGTGTTAGTGTTAGGGTTTGGGTTAGTGTCACAGATAGGGTTAGGATTAGTGTTTCATTTAGAGTAATAGTTAGGGTTCATGTTATTGTTAGTGTTAGGGTTAGGGTTAGGAATAGTCTTAGTGTTAGGTTTAGGGTTAGGGTTAGGCTTAGTGTTAGTGATAGGGTTAGGGTTTTGATTAGAATTAATGTTAGTGTTATGTAATGGTAAGGCTTAGGGTTAGTTTAGGGTTAGGGTTATGATTTTGGTTAAGGTTTGTGTTAGGGTTTGGACTAGGGTTGGAGTTAGGGTTAGGTGTAGGGTTAGGGTTAGGTTTAGGGTTAGGGTTAGGGTTAGTATTAGGGTTAGGTTTAGAATTAGTGTTAGGGTTGATGTTAGGGTTAGGGTCAGTGTTAGGTGTAGGGTAAGATTTAGGAATAGTGTTAGGGTTAGGGTTAGTTTTAGAGTTAGGTGTAGGGTTAGCATTACCGTTAGGTTTAGAATTAGTGTTATGTATAACATTAATGTTATTGTCAGGGTTAGGGTTAGGGCAAGATTTAGGGTTAGGGTTAGGGTTAGGGATAGGGTTATTGCTCAGTTTAGGGTTTTGGTTAGGTAAGGTTTAAGGTTAGGGTTAGGATTATATTTAAGGGTAGGTTTAGTGTTAGGTTTTAGGTTAGTGTTTGTTTTAGGCTTTGTGTTAGGGTTAGGGTAAGTATTAGATTTAGGGTTACAGTTAGGATTAGGGTTAGAGTTAGGTTTAGGGTTAATGCTTTTATTAGGGTTAGGGTTAGGGTTAGTGTTAGGGTTAGGGTTAGAGTTGTGGTAAGGGTTAAATTTAGGGATAGTGTAGCGGTTAGGGATAGGTTTAGGGTTAGTGTTAGAGTTAGGGTTAGGGTTAGGATTCGTGTTAGGGTTAGGGTTAGTTTAGTGTTAGGTAAAGTATTAGTGTTAGGGTTAGGGTTATGGTTAGAGTTAGCTTAAGCTTCGGTTAGGGTTAGTGTTATTGTTAGGTTTAGTGATCAGTTTATTGTTAGGGTTACAGTGAGGGTTAATGCTGGAGTTTTCGTTAGGGTTATGGTTAGTGTTTGGTTTTGGGTTAGGGTTAGCCTTAGGTAAGGGTGAGGGTTAGGTTTATTTTTTTATTGTTGGTTGTTCAAAACATTACATAGTTCTTGATATATCATATTTCACACTTTGATTCAAGTGGGTTATGAACTCCCATTTTTACCCCGTATACAAATTGCAGAATCACATCAGTTATACATCCATTGATTTACATATTGCCATACTAGTGTCTGTTTTATTCTGCTGCATTTCCTATCCTCTACTATCCTCCCTCCCCTCCCCTCCCCTCCCCTCTTCTCTCTCTACCCCCACTACTGTCATTCATTTCTCCCCCTTGTATATTTTCCCCTTTCCCCTCACTTCCTCTTGTATGAAATTTTGTATAACCCTGAGCGTCTCCTTCCGTTTCCATGAAATTTCCCTTCTCTCTCCCTTTCCCTCCCACCTCTCATCCCAGTTTAATGTTAATCTTCTTCTCATGCTCTTCGTCCCTACTCTGTTCTTAGTTACTCTCCTTATATCAAAGAAGACATTTGGCATTTGTTTTTTAGGGATTGGCTAGCTTCACTTTGCATAATCTGCTCTAATGCCATCCATTTCCCTGCAAATTCTATGATTTTGTCATTTTTTAATGCAGAGTAATACTCCATTGTGTATAAATGCCACATTTTTTTATCCATTCATCTATTGAAGGGCATCTTATATAGGCTTCATATAGGATCATGTCATCTGGAAATAGTGATAATTTAAGTTCTTCTTTTCCTATTTTTATGCCTTTAATTTATTTCCTCTGTCTAATTTCTCTGGCAAGTGTTTAAAGAACTATGTTGAACAGAAGTGATGAGAGAGGGCATCCCTGACTTGTTCCAGATTTTAGAGGGAGTGCCTTCAGTTTTTCTCCATTCAGAATGATGCTAGCCTGAGGCTTAGCATAGATTGCTTTTACAATATTGAGGTATGTTCCTGTTATCCCTAGTTTTTCTAGAATTTTGAACATAAAGGGATGCTGTACTTTGTCGAATGCTTTTTCTGCATCTATCGAGATGATGATATGGTTCTTATTTTTAAGTCTATTGATTTGGTGAATAACATTTATTGATTTCCGTATATTGAACCAGCCTTGCATCCCAGGGATGAATCCTACTTGATCATGGTGCACAATTTTTTTGATATGTTTTTGTATCCGATTCAGCAGAATTTTATTGAAGATTTTTGCATCTAGGTTCATTAGAGATATTGGTCTGTAGTTTTCTTTCTTTGAAGTGTCTTTTTCTGGTTTCGGAATCAGGGTGATGTTGGCCTCATAGAATGAATTTGGGAGTTCTCCCTCTTTTTCTATTTCCTGAAGTAGCTTGAAAAGTATTGGTATTAGTTCCTCTTTAAAGGTTTTGTAAAACTCTGCTGTATACCCATCCGGTCCTGGGCTTTTCTTAGTTGGTAGTCGTTTGATGGTTTCTTCTATTTCCTCAATTGATATTGGTCTGTTTAGGTTGTCTATATCCTCCTGACTCAATCTGGGCAGATCATATGACTTAAGAAATTTATCAATGCCTTCAGTATCTTCTAATTCATTGGAGTATAAGGATTCAAAATAATTTCTGATTATCTTCTGTATTTCTAAAGTGTCTGTTGTGATATGGCCTTTTTCATCCTGTATGCTAGTAATTTGAGTTTTCTCTGTTCTTCTCTTCGTTAGCATGGCTAAGGGTCTGTCTATTTTCTTTATTTTTTCAAAGAACCAACTTTTAGTTTTGTCAATTTTTTCAATTGTTTCTTTTGTTTCGATTTCATTAATTTCAGCTATGATTTTAATTATTTCTTGCCTTCTACTTCTTTTGCTGTTGTTTTGCTCTTCTTTTTCTAGGATTTTCAGATGAAGTATGAGATCATTTATTTGTTGTTTTTTTTTTTTTCTTTTTTTAAGGAATGAACTCCAAGCAATGAATTTTCCTCTTAGAACTGCTTTCAATGTGTCCCATAGATTCCCATATGTTGTGTCTGTGTTTTCATTTATCTCTAAGAATTTTATAATTTCCTCCTTGATGTCTTCTATAACCCATTCATCATTCAGTAACCTATTGTTCATTCTCCAAGTAATGCATGATTTTTCCTTCGTTCTTTTATCATTGATTTTCAGTTTCATTCCATTATGATCAGATAAGATGCATGGTATTATCTCTACTCCTTTATATTGTCTAAGAGTTGCCCTGTGACATAATATATGATCTATTTTTGAGAAGGATACATGTGCTGCTGAGAAAAAAAATGTAACTGCTTGATTTTGGGTGGTATATTCTATATATGTCAATTAAGTCTAGGTTATTAATTGTGTTATTGACTTCTATAGTTTCCTTATTCAACTTTTGTTTGGAACATCTGTCCAGTGGTGATAGAGGTGTGTTGAAGTCTCCCATGATTATTGTATGGTGGTCTATTAGACTCTTGAACTTGAGAAGAGTTTGTTTGATGAACATAGCTGCACCATTGTTTGGGGCATATATATTTATGATTGTTATGTCTTGTTGGTGTATGGTTCCCTTGAGCAGTATGTAGTGTCCCTCTTTATCCCTTTTGATTAACTTTGGCTTGAAATCTATTTTATTTGATATGAGTATGGACACTCCTGCTTGTTTCCGAAGTCCATATGAATGATATGATTTTTCCCAACCTTTCACCTTCAGCCTATGTATCTCTTTTCATACCAAATGTGTCTCCTGTAGGCAGCATATTGTTGGTTCTGGTTTTGTGATCCATTCTCCTAGCCTGTGTCTCTTAATTGGTGAGTTTAAGCCGTTAACATTTAGGATTATTATTGAGATATGGGTTGTTCTTCCAGCCAAATTTGTTTATTTATGTTACTAAACATGGTTTGTTTTCCTCTTTGATTCTTTTTCCCCCCTTTACTCTCCTACCTCCCACTGTTGGTTTTCATTGTTATTTTCCATTTCCTCTTCCTGTAATGTTTTGCCGAGGATGTTTTGAAGAGATGGTTTTCTAGCTGCAAATTCTTTACCTTTTGTTTATTGTGGAAGGTTTTAATTTCATCTTCCATTCTGAAGCTTAATTTCGCTGGAAACACAATTCTTGGTTGGAACCCATTTTCTTTCAGTGTTTGAAATATGTTATTCCAGGATCTTCTAGCTTTCAGAGTCTGTGTTGAAAGATCAGCTGTTATCCTGATTGGCTTACCCCTAAATGTAATCTGCTTCCTTTCTCTTGTAGCTTTTAAAATTCTCTCCTTATTCTGTATGTTGGGCATCTTCATTATAGTGTGTCTAGGTGTGGATCTCTTATGATTTTGCACATTTGGTGTCCTGTAGGCTTCTAGGATTTGGGATTCTGTCTCATTTTTCAAGTCTGGGAAGTTTTCTCGTATTATTTCATTGAATAATTTGTTCATTCCTTTTATTGAACCTCTATACCTTCCTGTATCCCAATGACTCTTAAGTTTGTTCTCTTTATGTTATCCCATATTTCATGGATGTTCTGCTCATGGTTTCTTAACAGTCTTGCTGAGCTGTCTATGTTCTTTTCAAGTTGAAATACTTTGTCTTCATTATCTGATGTTCTATCTTCTAAGTGTTCTACTCTGCTGGTAGTATTCTCAATTGAGTTTTTAAGTTGGTTTATTGCTTCCTGCTTTTCTAGGACTTCTGTTTGTTTGTTTTCTATAACCTCTTTCTCCCTGTATAGTTGATCTTTTGCTTCCTGGATTTGTTTGTGTAATTCATTTTCGAAGTGATCTTTCATTGTCTGATTTTGCTGTCTAATGTCTTCCTTGAGACTCCAGATCATCTGAAGCATGTATATCCTGAATTCTTTATCTGACATTCCATCTGCTGCAGCTGTTACCTCTTCTAAAGTTGAGTTGACCTGCATTGCTTGTGGTCCTTTCTTTCCTTGTCTTTTCATACTGCTTGCGTTTCTTTCTGCTTGGTGAAACTGTTGTGTTTTTGAAAAAAATTTTCCCCTATATATTTATATTGCTCTTGCATAGTTGAAAAGTCTCTCTTGCAGGGTCGGTCAGTGGTCTGCCTACCTTGCAGGCACGTGCAGTGGCTCTGCTCTACCCCTCCTCCCATTGGTGTGACGTGTCTACCACACCCGCGGCCCCCTGGGCCTGTTCTGCCAGTCAGTCGCAGGTCTGCCTACCTTGCAGGCATGGGCAGCGGCTCTGCTCTGCCCCTACTCCAATTGGGGTGACGTGACTACCGCGCTAGTGCACCGCTGGGCCTGTCCCGGGCACGGGCGAAAGCTCTGCTCTGCCCCTTCTCCAATTGGGGTGACGTGTGTACCATGCTGGCAGGCCACCGGGCCTGATCCGCCGGTAGGTTGCAGGTCTGCCTACCTTGCTGGCGAGGGCAGCGGCTCTGCTCTGCCCCTCCTCCAATTGGTGTGATTTGTCTACCACACCCGCGGTCCGCTGAGCCTGTTCCGGGCGCTGGCGAAGGCTCTGCTCTGCTCCTACTCCAATTGGGGTGACGTGCCTACCACCCCGGCCGGCCACTGGGCCTGTTCCACTGGTTGGTCCAAGTCTGCCTACCTTGTGGGCATGGGCGGCGGCTCTGCACTGCCCCTTCTCCAAATGGCCACTGGGCCTGTTCCACTGGTCGGTCACAGGTCTGCCTACCTTTCGGGCGCGGGTGGCGGCTCTGCTCTGCCCCTACTCCAATTGGGGTGTCGTGACTACCACACCGGTGGGCCACTTGGCCTGTTCCGGGTGAGGGCAGCGGCTCTGCTCTGCCTCTCTGGCTTGATGACAAAGTGGGAGAGACTCGGGTGTTTGTGACTCACTTTCTTTACCAGGAGACCAACTGTTTCTGTCACCGCTGGTATCGATGAAGTTCTCTCCTCTGCCACTTTCTGATGACATCAGATCTCTGCCATGTTTGTATCCCATGCAAATGGCAGCATTTTGTTCCCTTTGCCAAGTGATCAAAGCAACGGGTTAGTCCTGACCGGCCCTCACAAGCCCTGTATCAGTCCTTTTGCCACTGCCTATGAAGGCTCAGTTGGTATTTACCTCCACAGTATTCAGCAGGACCCGGGCCGAGAAGCAGTTTCCATGGGTTCTTTATCCCTGGGCCAGAGCAGTTCCGGGAGCCGGAATTCGGCCGCTCCGTGCTCAGTGTATGTTCTGATAGGAGCAGGCTCCAAGAAGCAGTTTCTGTGGGTTATTTATCACTGAGTGTGAGTAATTTGTCTGTGAGCCAGAGGCGAATGGCAGCCTTAAATTACCTGTTCTATGGCTGAATGAGCTGCGATCAGTTGAAAACAAGGATGGTGACATCAGTTCTTCAAGATGGTGGCCGCTGGCTTCCTCTGTGGTCTAACCAGTGTGGAGAACTGAATTGGACCGCTTCCTTCCACCGTCTCAAACCCAGAATTCAGCACTGAGTACGGTGATTGCACAGCTGGCAGAAGCCCACAGAAACTGCAGTGCTGTATCTATGCGTTGCTATCTCCTCGTTTCCCAGCACGCGCCGCAGAATCTAGCTGCAGGGCGATTTGCTGAATAAGCAGCGTGACCCTCCGTGTGGACAAATCTCTTGCATTTGAGCCCCCGTAGCTGATCCTTGCTCGATGGAAATCTTTCTTCTAGGTTTTGGAGCACCGCAATTTTGCTGGAAATTCCTAGCAAGATAGCTTTTAGCCGTTCTAACTCATCATTCTCCCCCACAGTGACGCAGTACACGGGGGTAATGCTCTCCCTTCACCGCCATCTTCAGGGTTAGGTTTAGATAAGGGTCAGGGTTATGGTATGGATTAGGGTTAGGGTTAGAGTTAGTGTTAGGATAAGTTTTAGGGTTAGGTTTAGTGTTAGGGTTTAGATTAGGGTTAGGGTTAATGTTAGGGTTAGGGTACTTGTTAAAGTTCATGTTAAATTTAAGGTTTGTGTTAGCATTAGGGTTCGTGTTAGTGTTACCATTAGGGTTAGTGTTAGGTTTAGGTTTAGGGTTAGAGTTAGGGTTAGGATTAGTGTTTGGGTTAGGGTTAGTGTTAGGTTTAGGGTTAGGGTTTTGGTTAGGTTTAGTGTTAATGTTAAGGTTAGGGTTAGGTTTAAGGTTAGTATTAGGGTTAGCATTAGGGTTTGGGTGAGGCTTAGGTTCAGTAGTAGGGTTAGGGTTAGGTTTCATGGTAGGGTTAGTGTTACGGTTAGTGATTGGGTTAGAAAAAAGATTAGTGTTAATTAAGTGTCAACATTCGTGTGAGGTTAGGATTAGGGTTATGGTTTGCGTTGTGGTTTGTGTTAGGGTTAGAGTTAGGGTTAGATTTAAGGTTAGGGTTAGGGTTAGAGCTTTGTTAGGGTTAGAGTTAGAGTAAGGGTTATTGTTAGGTTTAGGGTATAGTTTTGGGTTAGTGTTATGGTTTTTGTTAGGGTTTGGGTTAAGTTTAGACTTAGGGTTAGTGGTATTTTTAGGGTTAGGGATAGGGTTAAGATTCGTGTTAGTGTTAGGGTTAAGGTAAATGTTATGGTTAGGGTAGGGTTACATTTAGATTTAAGATTAGGGTTAGTGTTAGGGTTAGTGTTTGGGTTCGGTTAGGTAAAGTTTAGTGTTAGGGTTCGGTTACGTAAAGATTAGTGTTTGGGTTAGGGTTAGTGGTTAGGTTTAGGTAAAGGTGAGGGTCAGGGTTATATTATGGTCAGTGTTATGGTTTTGGTTAGTGTTTGTATTAGGGTTAGAGTTAGTGATAGTGTTAGTGTTAGGGTTAGGTTTAGATTTAGGTTTAGTCTTACCTTAGCATTAGGGTTTGGATGAGGGTTGGGCTTAGTGGAATGGTTAGTGTTATGGTTTGTGTTAGTGTTATGATTAGGGTTAGTGTTAGGTCTATTGTTAGGGTGAGGATTAGGGTTAGGTTTAGGTAAGGCTTAGCATTATGGTTACGTTAGATTTAGGGTTGTGGTTTGGGTTAGGGTTTATGTTTGGCTTAGGGTTATTTTTAGGGTTATGTTTAAGGTTATGTTTAGGATTAGCGTTAGTGTTAGTATTAGGGTTAGATTTAGTGTTAGGGTTAGAGTTATGGTGAGGGTTCGTGTTAGGAATATGCTTAAATTTGGGATTAGGGTTCATGTTAGGTTTTGGTTTAGGGTTAGTGATAGTTTTTGTTTAAGGTTTAGGTTTAGGGCTAGTGTTATAATTAGGATTAAAGATAGGGTTAGGTTTAGTGTTTTGGTTAGTGTCAGAGTTAGGTTTAAGGTTAGTGTTTGGGTTAGGATAAGGTTTAGGTTTTGTGATAGGGTTATTGTTACTGTTAGGGTTAGTGTTATGGATAGGGTTAGTTTAGGGTTAGGGTTAGGATTAGGGTTAAGTTTAGTGTTAGGTTAGGGTTAGGGTTAGGGTTACAGTTAGATTAAAAATAGGGTTCTGGTTAGGGTTACATTTTGTGTTACTATTAGGGTTAGTGTTAGGGTTAGGGTTAAAGTTACTGCTAGAGTTACAGTTAGGGTTAGGTTAAGGTTTAGGGTTAGGATTAGGGTTATGGTTATAATTAATGTTAGTGTAAAATTATGGTTAGTTTTAGGGCTAGGATTAGGGTTACGGTTAGTGTTTGGGTTAGGGTTAGGGTTTGCGTTAGGGTTACTGTTAGGGTTATGTTTAGGTTTAGGGTGATGTTTAGGTATAGGGTTAGGGTTAGGTTAAGTTTAGGGTAGGTTAGGTTTAGGGTTAGGGTTAAAGTTAGTATTAGGGTTAGGGTTAGAGTAAGTGTTATGGTTAGGTTTAGGGTTACCTTATCGTTAGTTTAGGGTTCCTGTTAGGTTTAGGGATAGGGTAAGTGTTTGGGTTCCTGTTAAGTTTAGGGTTTTGTTAAGGTTAGGGCTAGTTTTAGAGTTAAGGTTAAGTCAAATGTAACTGTTAGTGTTTGGGTTAGGGATATAATTAGATTTAGAGTTAGTGTTAGTGTTAGGGTTAGGGTTAGGGTTAGGGTTAGAGTTGGGGTTAGGGTTTCTGTTAGGTTTATGGTTAATGTTAGTTTTCTCATTAGTTTTAGGTTTGGGGTTAGGGTTTGGGTGAGGGTTAGGCTTAGTGGTATGGTTGGGTTTAGGGTTCGTGTTAGGTTTGGGTTTAGGGTTAGTGTTAAAGTTAGGATTAGGGTTAGTGTTAGGTAAGCGTTAGAGTTAGGGTTAGTAGCGTTTGTGTTATGGTGTGGGTTAGGGTTTGTGTTAGGATTAGGGTTAGGGCTAGGTTTAGAGTTAATATTACAGTTAGGGTTAGGCTTAGTGTTAGGGGTAGGTTTAGGTTTTGTGTTAGGGTTACGGTCAATTTTATGTTAAGTGTTAGAATTATGGTTAGTGTTAAGGTTCAGGTTAGTGTTAGGTATAGGTTTATGTTAGGGTTAAGGTTAGGGTTGGGTTAGGTTTAAGGTTAGGGTTAAGGTTCCTGTTAGGGTTAGGAATAGGTTTGGTTAGTGTTAGGGTAAGTGTTAGGTTTAGGGTAAGAATGGGAGTTAGGTTTAGGGTTACAGTTAGAGTTAGTGTAGGTTTAGTGTTAGGGTGTGTATAGGTTAAGTTTAGGGTTAGGGATAGGTTTAGGGTAGTTTTAGGGTTGGGTTAAGGTTAAGGTTTGTTTTAGAGTTGGGGTTAGGGTTAAGTAAAAGTGAGGGTTAGGGTTAGGTTTAAAATTAAAGTTTAGTGTTAGTGTTAGAGTTAGTGTTATAGTTTAGCTTGGGGTTAGGCTTAGTGGAATGATTAGGGTTACGGTTCGTGTTAGGTTAGGGTTAGGGTTAGTGTCAGGTTATTGTTAGTTTAAGGATTAGGTTAGGATTAGGTAACAGTTAGCTTTAGGGTTAGGTTTAGGATTACCATTAGGTTTAAGGTTAGTGTTAGTGTTAGTGTCTGGGTTAGTGTTAGGGTTAGGGTTAGGGTTAAGTTTAGTGTTAAGTTTAGGATTAGGTTTAGGGTTAGTGTTCGATTTAGGTTTAGGGTTAGAATTAGTGATAGAGTTAAAGTTAGGGTTATGGGTTAGGTTTGGTGTTTTAGTTAGTTTTAGTGTTAAGTTTAGCGTTAGGTTTGGTGTTAGTGTTAAGGTTAGTGTTTGGGTTAGGGTTAGGATTAGTGGTAGGGCTAGGGTTAGGGTTAGGGTTTGTGTTAGGATTAAGTTTAAGTTTATGGTTAGTGTTAGTTTAGTGATATGGTTAGTGTTAGTTTTAGCATTAGGATTAGTGTTAGGGTTAGGTGTTAAGGCTAGTAATAGGTTTAGGATTAGGGTTAGTTTTAGAGTTAGGGTTAGGGTTAGGGTAGTGTTAGGTTTAGGGTTAGGGTTAGTCTTAGGGTTAGGGTTGGGGTTAGGGTTTGTCTTAAGGTAAGGGTTAGGGTTAGAGTTAAGGTTAGGGTTAGTGTTAGGGTTAGGGTTAGAATTAGTGTTAGTGTTAGGGTTATGTTTTGTGCTAGATTTACTGATACAGTTATGGTTAGGTTTACAGTTACAATTAGAGTTAGGGTTCGGATGAGCGTTAGAGTTAGGTTTAGATTAGGGTTAGGGTTAAGGTTAGGGTTCAAGTTAGGTTTAGGTTTAAGTTAGAGTTAAGGTTAGGGTTAGGGTTCGTGTTATGGTTAGGATTACGGTTAGTGTAAAGTTCAGGTTTATGGTTAATTTTAGTTTTATTTTAGAGTTAGTTTTAGGATTAGAGTTAGGGTCAGTGTTAGGTTTAGAGTAAGGCTTAGAGTGAGGGTTAGGGTTAGTGTTTGGTTAGTGTTAGGGTTATTGTTAGGTTTAGGGTTAGGGTTAGGGTAGCATGAGAGTTAGTGCTAAATTTATGGTTAGGGTAAGGGTTATTTTAGTTTAGGGTTAGGGTTAGGGTTAGGATTCATGTTAAGGTTAGGGTTAGGGTTAGGGTTAGGTTAAGTGTTAGTGTTAGGTTTACGGTTAGGGTTACAGTTAGTGTTAAGGTTAGGTTAGGGTTAGGGATAGTGTTAGGGTTAGTGACAAGCTTAGTTTTAGGGTTAGAGAGGGTTAGTGTTAGGGTTTGCATTAGGATTAGGGTTAGTGTTTGGGTTAAGGTTATGGTTAGGTTTAGGTTTAGGTAAGTGTGAGGGTTAGGTTTAGATAAGGGTCAGGGTTATGGTTTGGATTAGGGTTTTTCTTAGGGTTAGGTTTAAGGTTAGGGTTAAAGTTAGATTTAGTATTAGAACTAGGTTTATTTAGGTTTAATGTTAGGGTTAGAATTAAGTTTAGGATTAGTGTTAGTGTTAGGGTTAGGGTTAGTGTTAGGGTTAATGTTCTTGTTAGTGTTCTTGTTAGGGTTAGGTTTCGTGTTAGGTTTAGTTTTAGGGTTAGTGTTAGTGTTAAGTTTAAGGTTAGGTTTATGTTAGGCTTAGGGTTAGGATTTGGGTCAGGGTTGAGCCTAGTGGAATGGTTAGGTTTAGGGTGCATGTTAATGTTAGGATTAGGGTTATTGTCAGGGCTATTGTTAGGGTTAGGATTAGGGTTAAGTTTTGGTAAGGGTTAGCATTATGGTTAGGTAAGGGTTAGGTTATGGTTTGGGTTAGGGTTTGTGTTTGGGTTAGGGGTTAGTGTCAGGATTAGATTTAAGGTTAGACTTAGAGTTAGTGTTAGGGTTAGCATTAGTTTTAGGGTTAGGGTTAGGTTTAGTGTTAGTGTTAGGATTATGCTTACGGTTAGTGTTAGGGTTAGGGTTCATGTTAGAATTATGGTTAGGGTTATGGTTAGGGTTAGGGTTAGGTTTAGTGTTAGGGTTAGGATTATGCTTAGGGTTAGTGTTAGTGTTAGGGTTAGGGTTCATGTTAGAATTATGGTTAGGGTTAGGGTTAGGGTTAGGGTTAGGTTTAGTGTTAGGGTTAGGATTATGCTTAGGTTTAGTGTTAGTGTTAGGGTTAGGGTTCATGTTAGAATTATGGTTAGGTTTATAATTAGGGTTCATGTTAGGGTTTGGTTTAGAGTTAGTGATAGTTTAGGTTTAGGTTTAGGTTTAGGGTTTTGGTTAGTGCTAGGGATAGAGTTACAGTTAGTGTTAGAGTTCGTGTTAGGGTTAGGGTTCATGCTAGGGTTATTGTAAGGGTTAGGTTTAGGGTAAGTGTAAGCATTAGGGTTAGGGTTAGGGTTACAGTTATAGTTAATGTTAGTGTTAGGTACAGGGTTAGTTTTAGGTTTAGTGATAAGGTTAGGGTTAGGGTTAGTGTTACCGTTAGGGATAGTTTTAGGGTTAGTGTTAGGTTGTGTGTCACAGTGAAGGTTCGGGTTAGAGTAAGGGTTACGCGTATGGTTAGGATTCAGGCTAAGGTTAGGTTTAGGGTTAGGGTTAGGTTTGGGGTAGAGTTAGGGTTAGGGTTAGTGTTAAGTTTAAGGTTAGGGTTAGGGTTAGGTTTAGGCTTACGTTTAGGGTTACAGTTTAGCTCAGGGTTGGGCATAGAGAAATTGTTAGGTTTAAGTTATTAGGGTTAGGTTCAGGGTTAGGTTTAGAGTTAGGTTAAGGTTAAGGTTTGGGATAGTGTCAATGTTATGGATAGGTTTATGCTTTCGGTTAGTTTTAGGGTTTGGTTTAGGTTTAGATTTATTGTTAGGGTTAGCATTAGGTTTAGGGATCATGTTAGTGTTAGGATTAGGGTTAGTGTTAGGGCTATTTTTAAGGTTAGTATTAGGGTGAGGTTTAGATAAGGGTTAGCATTATGGTTAGGTTAGGGTTAGGGTTATGGTTTGGGTTAGGGTTTGTGTCTGGGTTAGAGTTAGGGTTATGATTAGGGTTAAGGTTAGGTTTAGTGTTATGGTTAGGATTAGATTTAGGGTTTGTTTAGTGTTAGTGTTAGGGTTAGGGTTAAGGTTAGGGTTCATGTTAGGGTTATGGTTAGGTTTAGAATTAGGGTTCATATTTGGGTTTGGTTTATTGTTAGTGATAGTTTTAGGTTTAGGTTTAGTGTTAGGGTAAGTGTTAGGAATAGGGTTAAGATTATTGTTAGAGTTCGTGTTAGGGTTAGGGTGAGGGTTAGGGTTTGTTTAGGATTACGGTTATGGTTAGGGTTAGAGTAAGTATTAGGGTTACAGTTAGGGTTATAGATAGAGTTAGTTTTAGTGTTAGGGTTAGGTTTAGGGGTAGTTTTAGGTTTAGGGATAAGGTTAGGTATAGGACTAGTGTTAGGTATCATGTTAAGGTTTGTGTTAGAGTGAGGGTTCGGGTTAGAGTTAGGGTTATGTGTATGGTTAGGATTCAAGTTAGTGTTAGGTTTAGGGTTAGCGATAGGTTTGGGTTAGGGTAAGGGTTAAGGTTTGTGTTAGGGTTGGGTTTAGGTTTAGGTTTACGGTTAAGTTTATTGTTAGGGTTATCGTTAGATTTAGGTTAAGATTAGTTTTAGGGTTAGTGTTAGGGTAAGTTTTAGGTTAGATTTAGGGTTAGGGTTAGGTTAGGTTTCGGATTATGGTGAGCATTAAGTTTTGTGTCATGGTTATGGTTAGTGTTATGTTTAGGTTTAGGGTTAGGTTAAGTTTTAGTGTTAGTGTTAGTGTTAGGGTTAGGGCTAGGGTTTTCTTAGGTTATTATTAGGATTAGGGTTAGGTTTTGTGTTTTGGTTAGGGATAAGTTTAGGGTTACGGTTAGGATTAGTGTTAGGGTTAGTGTTAGTGTTAGGGTTAGTGTTAGTGATAGGGTTAGGTTTAGTGTTTAGGTTAGCATTAAGTTTACAGTTAGTCTTTGGTTTAGGGTTAGGGTTATGTTTTTTTTTTTAGGGTTATGGTAAAAGTTAAGTTTTCTGTTAAATTTATGGTGAGAGTTAGGGTTAGGATTCGGGTTAGGGTTATGTTTAGGTTTAGTATTAAGTTTAGGTTTAGGTTTATGGTTAGGATTAATATTTGGGTTAGGTTTAGTGTTAGGTTTAGGTTTAGGGTTTGGGTTAGGGATAGGGTGAGGTTTAGGGTTAGTATTAGTGTTCGGGTTAGGGTTAGGTTCAGGGTTAGGGTTAGAGTTAGGTTAAGGTTAAGTTTTGGGATAGTGTTAATGTTAGGGATAGGTTTATGGTTTGGGTTAGTTTTAGGGTTTCGTTTAGGTTTAGATTTATTGTTAGGGTTAGCATTAGGTTTAGGGTTAGTGCTTGGGTTAGGGCTAGGGTTAGGGTTAGATTTAGGGTTAAGGTAGGTTTAGGGTTTGTGTTAGGGGTATGTGTAGGTTTAGGGTTAGGGTTAGGGTTAGGATTAATGTTTGTGTTAGGGATAGTGTTAGGTTTAGGTTTAAGGTTAGGGGTAAGTTTAGGGATAGGGTTAGGTTTAGAGTTAGTATTAGCATTCGGGTTAAGGTTAGGTTTAGTTTAAGGGTTAGGGTTATTGTTAGGTTTACAGTTAGGGTTAGGGTTAGTGGTAGTATTAAAGTTAGGGTTAGGATTATGGTTAGTGTTAGGGTTAAGATAAGGGTTAGGGTTTGTGAAAAAGTTAGTATTAGCTTTAGTGTTATGGTTTGGGTTTGGGTTAGGATTGGTGTTTGGGTTAGTATTAGGGTAATGGTTAGGTTTAGGGTTAGCGTTAGTGTTAGGGTTAGGATTAGAATTTGAGTTAGGTTTAGGTTTAGTAGTAGGATTAGATTTATGTTTAGTGTTATGGTTAGGTTTAGGTTCAGATATAGGTTTAGTGTTAGGGTTAGTGTTAGGTTTGGGGTTGGGGATACTGTTAAGGCTAGGGATAGGTTTAGGGTTAGTGTTAGTGTTTGGTTTAGGGTTAGTATTAGGGTTAGAGTTACGGTTAGTGTTAGGGTTAGGTTTAGGTTTAGGGAGAGTGTTAGTGTTAGAGTGAGCATTAATGTTAGTGTAAGGATTAGGGTTAGGTTTCTGTTTAGGCTTCAGTTGAGTTTTAAAGTTAGGGTTAGGTTTAGGGATTAGGTTAGTTTTAGGGTTAGGGTTAGAATTTGGGTTAGGTTGAGGGTTAGTAGTAGGGTTAGATTTAGGTTTTGTGTTAGGGTTAAAATTAGTTTTAGGTATAGGTTTAGTGTTAGGGTTAGTGTTAGGTTTTGGGTTTGGGACAGTGTTAAGGCTAAGGATAGGTTTAGGGCTAGTGTTAGTGTTTGGGTTAGGGTTAGGTTTAGGTTTAGTGTTATGGTTAGGTTTAGGGTTATGTTACTGTTAATGTTAGAGTAAAGTTTAGTGTTAAATTTAGGGTTCTGGTTAGGCTTAGTTTTAGATTTATGGTTAAGGTTTATGCTAGGGTTTGGGTAAGTGTTAGTGTTCGGGCTAGGGTTTCTGTTAGGACAGGGTTAGGGTTACAGTTTCAGTTAAGGTTAGGGTTAGCTTAGTGTAAGAGTTAGGGTTGGGTTAGTGTTACAGTTAGGATTAGGATTATGGTAAATGCTAGTGTTAGGGTTAGGGTTATAGTTAGGATTAGTGTTAGTGTTAGGTTTAGGGTTAGTTTTAGTTTTATGGTTAATGTTAGGGTTATGGTTAGCATTATGTAAGGGTTAGGGTTAGGGTTAGGGTTGGGTTAGGTTTAGGGTATGGTTTCAGTTAAGGTTTGTGTTAGGGTTAGTGTTAGGGATAGGGTTACAGTTAGGTGTAGGAATAAGTTTAAGGTTAATGTTAGTGTTAGCATTAGCGTTAGGGTTATGTTTAAAATTAGTGTTAGTGTTAACGTTAGTGTTAGGCTTATGGTTAGGTTTAGGGTAAGTTTTATAGTTAGTGTTAGGGTTACAGTTAGTGTTAGAATTAGTGTTAGGTTAGGGTAAGGTTTAGTGTTAGTGTTAGGTTAAGGTTTATGTTTAGTGTTAAGTTTAGGTTTAAGGTTAGGATTAGTGTTAGGGTTTGGGTTAGAGTTAGGTTAGGGTTGGTTTTAGGCTTAGTGTTAGGGTTTGTGTTAGGTTTAGTATTAAGTTTAGGGTTACATTTCAGAATAGGGTTAGGTTTAGGTTTAGGGTTAATGTTAGTGTTAGAAGTAATTTTAATGTTAGGGTTAGTGTTAGGGTTAAAATTATTGTAATGTGTAGGTTTAGAGTTAGTGTTAGTTGTAGGGATAGGGTTAGGTTAGTGTTAGGGTTATGGTTATGGTTTGTGTTAGGGTTAGTTTTAGGGTGTTAGGTTTTGGGTTAAGTTAGGTTTATGGTTAGGGTTAGTTTTAGTGTTCGTGTTTGAGTAGTGTTAGGGTTATGGATAAAGTTAGGCTTAGGGTTAATTTTAGCTTCATTTATATGGTTAGTGTCAGGGTTAGTGTTAGGTTTAGGGAAGGGTTAAGGTTATTGTAGGGTTAGATTTAGGGTTATTGTGTGTGTTATGGTTTGTGTTAGGGTTAGGGATAGGGTTGTAATTAAGTGTAGGTTAGGGTTACAGTTAGATTTAGTATTAGGGTTACAGTTAGAGTTAGGTTTAGAATTAGTGTTAGGGTTACCATGATGGTTGGCGTTAGGGTTAGGGTAAGTTCAAGCGTTAGTGGTAGGGTTAGGTTTAGTGTAAGAGTTAGGGTTAGAGTTAGGGTAAGTGCTAATATTAGTGTTAGGGTTAGGGTGAGGTTTAGAGTTAGACTTATGTTTAAGGTTAGGCTTAGTGTTAGGGTTAGTGTTAAGTGAGTGTTAGGGTTATGGATAGGGTTAAGTTTAGGGTTAAGGTTAGTTTTAGTGTTTGGGATAGGGTTAGTGTTAGGGTTAGGTTTAGGTTTAGGGTTAGGGTTACGTTTAGGGTTTGTGTTAGTGTTACGCATAGGGTTAGGGTTCATGTTTGGGTTAGGGTTCGGGTTAGGTTTAGTATTAATGTTAGGGTTATGGTTATAATTAATGTTTGGGTTAGGATGAACTTAGGTTTAAGGTTAGTTTTAAGGATAGTTTTAGATATAGATTTAGGGTTAGGATCAGGTTTAGAGTTAGATTTAGGGTTTAGGTTTGGTTTAGTGTAATGTATAGGGTTAGGGTTAGGCCTAGGGTTATCAGAAGGGTTAGGGTTATCATTAGGGTAATGGATAGGGTTAGCCCTAAGGTTAGGGCTAGGGTTATGTATAAGATTAAAGCTAGTGTTTGGGTTAGAGTTAGGTTTAAGTTTAGGATTAAAGCTAGGTTTAGGACTTGGATTACGGCTAGGTTTTGGGTTAGTTTAGGGCTAGGGTTAAGGCTACCGCTAATGTACAAAGTAGATTTATGATTACAGCTAGTTATAGAGTTAGAGTTAGGTCTAGGTCTAGTGTTAAGGTCAGGTTTATAATGATAATGATGTTTAGAGCCAGGGTTAGTGTTATGGTCAGAGTCAGGGTCAGGGTTAGTTTTCTGGTTATGGTTAGACTGTAATTAGTGATAGGGTTAGGGCTATGTGTAGGGTTAGGGTTTGGTTTAGGTAAGGGTTAAGGTTAGGGCTATGCCTCAGTTTTGTTTTAGGGCTAGGGGTAGAGGTATGGCTAGTTTTAAGATTAGTCTTAGGGTTAGGGCTTGTGTAAGTGTGAGATTTAGGCTTAGGTTAAGGATTAGTGATATGAGTAGAGTTATGGTTAGATTTAATCTTAGGGTTAGGGTTAAATTTAGAGTTCAGTTGAGTTCTAGGTTTTGAGATAGGGCTAAGTATAGGCCTAGGGTAGGGCTACGTTTAGGGCTAAGTGTATAGTGATGTTAAGGGATATGGTTAGAACTAGGTATAGGGCTAGTGTGAGAGTTAGAGTTAGTCTTAGGGCTAGGGTTATTGTTAGGGGTAGGGCTAAATTAGGACTAGAATTAGGGCCAGGGTTCGTGTTGGGGTTAGGCCTAGGGTTAGGGCTATGCTTAGTGTTAGGTTTAGGGTTAGGGTTAGGTTTAGGGTAAGGGATGGGCATATAGCTTATTTTAGGACTAGGGTGAGATTTAGGGTTAATGTTAGAGCTAATGTTAGGGTTAGGGTTATGATTAAGATGAGGTTTATTGCTAGGATGTGGGTTAAGTTTTGTATTAGGGTTAGGGCTAGGATTAGATCTAGGGTTAATGTCAGGTCTAGGGTATGGTTAGGGATAGTTTTAGGGTTCGGTTTACGGCTAGGTCTGTTGTAAAGTTTAAGTTTCTTGTTAGGGTTATGTTTGGAGCTATGGGTATTATTAGAGTCAGGGTCAAGATTAGGGTTTGGGTTAAGTTAAGGTTTAGGTTTAGGGTTCAAATTAGTCTTATGTTTAGGGATCAGGTAATGACACAATTTGGTTTAGGGTTCAGCTTAGGTGTATGTTAATGGATAGGTTTAAGGCTAGTGCTAGGATTAGGGTTCTGCCTAGGGTTAGCATAAGTCTTATAATAATCTTAGAGTAATGAATAGGGTTAGAGCTAGGGTTAGGGCTAGGGTTATGGTTAGGATTAGGTCTATGATTAGGCTTAGTGTTATGGTTAGGTCTAGGGTTATTGTTAGAGTTATCTTTAGGGTTAAAACTTAGGTAGGGCTTAAATTGGGGCTAGCTTTTGTGATAGGTTAGAGCTACGGCTAATATAAGAACTAGTGTAATGATTAGGACTAGTTTATGGTTAATTCTAGGGCTAGGTGTAGTTTTAGGGTTAGTTTTAGGGTTAGGTTGAAGTTTAGAGCCAGGCTTAGTGTTAGTTTCAGGGACAGTGTTCACGTAGGGTAATGGTTAGGGTTAAAGCCAGAATTAGGACTAGGGTTAGGTCTAGAGGTAGGGTTAGAATTTGGGTTATTTTATGGGTAATTGTTAAGGCTAGGTCTAGTTTGTCTTTAGGTCTAGACCTATAGTTATGGCCAGATTTAGGATTAGGTTTAGGTCTAGGTCTAGTATTAGGGTTAGGTTTAGGTGTAAGGTTATCAGTAGGGCTAGTGTAGGTTTCAGTTTTGGTTTAGGTTTAGATTTAGACCTAAGATTAGTGTTAGGGTCAGATTACTAGTCAGGGATAGGGTAGGGTTTGGGTTATGGTTAGATCTTGAATGAAGGCTAGAGTTAGGAGTAGTTATTGAGTTATGGTTTTGGCTAGGCTTAGGAGTAGTGGTAAGAATATGGTTAGCATTAGGGTGAGGGTTTGGTTTAGGGTAAAAGATAGGTTTAGAGCTAGGGTTAGGACCAGTGTTATGGTTAGGTTTAGGGTTAAAGCTCGTGTTAGGGCTTTGATTAGGGCTAGTTTTGTATTAGTGTTAGGGCTAGTGTTATGGTTATAGCTATTGAAAGAACAAGGGTTATGATTAGGGCTAGGTCTAGTGTTAGGGTTAGTTTTAAAGTTAGTGTGATATTTAGAGCTAGGTTTAGTGTTTGGATATGAGTCAGGATCATGGTTATGTTTAGGGTTAGGGTTAGGTTTCAAATTAGGGATAGGGTTAGTGCTGGTGTAGTGTTAGAGTTTGGTCTAGGGTAAGGGTTAGTGTTAGGGGTATGGCTTGGTATTGTTTTAGGGCTAGGGCTAGGGTTAGGGCTAATTTTAGCATTAGCATTAGGGCTAGAGCTAGTTTCAGTGTCAGCTGAGGCATCAGTTTAGGGTTAGTTTAGAGATAGGTTTTGATCTAGAGTTAGTACTAGAGCTAAGGATAGTGCAAGTGTTACAACTAGTTTTAGAGCTTGTGTTAGGTTTACGGTAAGGTTTAGGGTTAGAAGTAGGGATAGCTCTTGTGTAAGAATTATAGTTAGTCTTAATTCTAGTGTTAGGGTTAGGGTTAGGAATAGAGCTAAATTAGGGCTATGATAAGGGCTAGGTTTAGTGTTAGGGTTAGGGCTAGAGTTAGCGTTATGGATAGGGCCAGGGCTAGTGTTAGGGTTAGGGTAAGGGTTAGGTATTAAGCTATGGCTAGGGCTAGGGGGAGTGTTAGGTTTATTGTTGGGTCGGGCTTATGGTTATGGTTATGGTTATGTTTGGGGTTAGGGCTAGGGTTTTCATTAAGGTTAGGGTTAGTTTTAGAGTAATGTATTGGATTAGATGAAAGATTAGGTTTATGTTAAGTTTAGGTTATGGTTAAATCTAGGTTTAAGGATAGGTTTAGTTTTGATTTATGGTAAGGGTTACAGTTAAGTTTATGGCAAGGCTTAGGTTTAGGGTTAAGTCGAGGTTTAGGTTTATGATTAGGGTTAGGGATAGGGTTAGGGTTAGGGCTAGAATTATTATTAGGGTTAGGGTTAGGGTTAGGATAATATTAGGTTAGAGCTAGGGTTAGTACTAGGGTTAAGGTTAGGATTAGGGCTAAGGTTAGGTTTAGGTTTAGGAATAGGTCTAGGGTTATATTTAGGCTAAGGGTTATGATTTGAGCTAGGGTTATGTGTAAGGCAAGGGTTAGGGTTAGGGCTGCATTTAGGATTATGGTTATGTTTAGGGTAGGCTTAAGCCTCAGATTAGGGCTAGGTTTTGTGTTAGGTTTAGGCCCAGGGTTAAGGCTATGTGTAATGTAAGATATATGTTTCTGATTAGAGCTAGTTTTAGGGTTAGAGTTATGGCTATGTCTAGTGTTATGTTTAGGTTTTGGGTTAGGTTCAGGTTTAGAGCTAGGTTTAGTGTTAGTGTTAGGGTCAGTGTTCAGGTTAGAGTTAGGTTTAAGGTGAAAGCCAGAACTAGGACTAGAGTTAGGTCTAAGGATAGGGTTAGTGTTTGCTTTAGGTTAAGGATTATGTTAGGGGTAGGACTCAGGGTTTTTTTAGGTCTAGGTTTAGAGTTATGCCTATATTTAAGATTAGGATTAGGTCTAGGGCTAGTGTTAGGGTTAGGATTAGTTATAAGTTTACTGGTAGGGCTGGCTCTAACCCTAACCATTAACCTAAACCAAACCCTAACCTTACACCTAGACTTAACCCTGGCCCTAATTTGAGTTGGAAGCCAAACCCTAAAACTAACCCTGAACCTGACAATGACCTTAACACTTCTAGCTCTAAAACGTCACCCTAACCCTAAAACTAACCCTAACACTAAACCTAGCACTAAACCCCTAAAACTAGCCCTAATTGTAAACCTAGTACTTACATTAGCAGGAATCCTAAGCCTAGCCCTAACAAAACCTCAAACCGAGCCCTAATCCGATCCTTAACCCTAGCTTTAAACCTAACCTAACCCTAACAATAGCCCTAATTGTGATCATAACTCTTAACTTTAAACTGATATCTGACTCTATCCATTACCCTAACCATAACCCTAACCACAGTGATAATGCTAGGCAAAAACCTAACCCTATCCCGAGTCCTAATACTTCCTTTACGCTAAACCTAACCTGAAAACTAAACCTAACCCTATCATTTCCCTAAACCTAATCCTAAAACTAATTTAAGCCCAAACATGAAAACTTAACCAATCCCAAACCCTTACCCAGACCTTGACTCTTATAATACCCCTATCTCTAAAATTAAACATAACCTAAAACCTAACCCTTAGCCTAGACGTAGCCATAAACCTAATCCTAAAACTATCTGTAATGATAATTCTGGCCCTGAAATTAGCCATAGCCCTAATCCTAGCCCTAACCCTAAAAGCACACCTAGCCCTCATCCTAGCCCTAAACCTAGTCTTAATCATAATCCTAACTCTAGCCCTACACCTAACCCTAATTCTAACCCTCACCCTACTTCTAAACCTAGCTATAATGACATCCCATACCTTAAATTTAAACCTAACCATAACCCTAACACTAGGCTTAAGCTAAACACAAAACCCAGTCCTAATCCTAGCCCTAATTTAGCTCTATCTCTAACCCTATCCTAACCCTAGCCCTAAGACTAACTCTAAATCTTGCCATAGCCCTAACCCTAGTTCTAACCCTATACGCTACTGTAAACCTAACACCAGCCCTAACAATTGCCCTAAAGTTGTTCCCAGCCCTAACCCTAACTCTAAATCTACCCTTAAACCTAACCTTAAGCCTAACACTAACATTAGCACTAACCCTAATACTAATTGTAAGACTGGCACTAACCCTAATCCTAGCAGTGAACCAAAACTGAACAATATCCCTAACCCTAAACCTTAACTTAAACCAAACACTAACATTACATCTAGACCTAAACCTATCCTTAATTCGAGTCCTAAGCCTCACCTTAAAACTGATCCTAACCCTGAATCATATCCTAACACTCACCCTAGATCTAAGAACTGCCCTAAACTCAAACCGAACACTAACATTAACAATGGCCCTAATTCGAGACTTAATACTAACCATAAAACTAACCTGGACTTTGACTCCTATCCTAACAAGAACCATAGCTATAAATATTACCCTAACTTTAAACCTAACAATAGCACTCAACCTACCCCTAACCCTAACCCCAAAACTAACCCTAAAGGTAAACCTAGATCTTACATTAGCTGTTGGAATAATCCTAGCCCTAACCCTAACACAAATCTAGTCCTAAACTGAGCCCTCAACATAGCTTTAACTCTAACTCTAACCCTAACCATAGCCCTAACGTTAGATATAAATCAATCCCTTACCCTAAGCGAAACCCTAAACTTAAGAGTATCCCTAGACCTATCCCTAGTTCTTAGACTAACCAAGACCCTAACCCTATTAATAGTCCTAACTCTAGCATTCATTTTAGCTCTAACACTATCCCAAAACCTAACCCTAATCCTGACTCTTATTCTAACCCTAAGACTAAACCTAGATCTAACCCTAACCCCAATCCTTACCCAAAATTTACCATAATCCTATCCCTAGACCTAACTCTGAACCTAACTCTCAGCCTAGCCCTAATCATAACTCAGAATCTAACCCTTATGATAAACATAACCATAAACCTAATCCTAGTTCTAACCCTCACCTTAACCCTAACACAAGACCTAATCCTAACCATAACCCTAGCCCTAAACTTAACTTTAACTGTATTCATACCCCAAAAATAAACCTTACAATAATGCTAACCCTATGCTTAACCCTAACCCTGTCACTTTCCCCAAACCTATCAATTATCCTAAACCTACCCTGAACCCTAAACTTAACCCAATGATTACACTAACCCTAATACTAATGCTAATTCAAGCCTTAACCTAACCTCAAATCTAAACCCTATCACTGACTGTGATCCTAATAATTCCCCTAGCTATAAACCTGACTCTTACCCTACCTAATTCTTACACTAGACCTAGCCATAAACCTAACCCTAAAACTATTCCTAAACTTAACCCTAGACTTGATATTAACCCTAGCCTTAATCCTAGTCCTAATCCTAACACAAACCTCTTATCCTAGCCCGAAACATAGCCTTAATTTTATCCCTAACCCAAACCCTAGGCCTAACCCTAACACTAAACCTATCCCTAATCTTAGCCATAATTTAGCCCTATCCCTAAACCTATCCCTAAACCTAACTCTACCTCAAAGTCTAACTCTAACTCTCATCCTAACCCTAACCCTAGTTCTAACTCTATCCCTTACTAGAACCCTAATCCTATACCTAACCCTTGGTGTAACCCTAGACCTATTCATAGCCTTAGCCATAACCCTAGATATAACCCTAAGTATAAATCTAACCCTAAACCTAAGCCTAAACCTAAACCTAACACTAGCCCTAATGCTAACACTAATCCTAATACTAGCTCTAACTCTAGCTCTAGCCCTAAAACAAAACCGAGTCATACACAAAACCCTAACCCTTAACCTAAACCAAACGCTAACTCTACACCTAGCTCTAACATATCCCTAATTCTAGTCCTAATTCTAACCCAAAAACTAACCCTGACCCTGACTCTGACCCTAACACTAACCCTCGCTCTAAACATCATCATCACCGTAAACCTCAATTTAACACTAGACCTAGCCCTAACTCTAACCCTATAACTAGCCCTAATCATAACCCTACATCATACATTAGCCATAGCCTTAACCCTAGTCCTAAACTAACCCAAAATCTAGCCTTAATGCAAGTCCTAAACCTAGCTTTAACCCTAAACTTAAACCTAACCCTACTTCCAAATTAGCGCAAATCCTATGCATAACCCTAGCCCTAACCTTAGGTCTAAACCTACCCATTACCCTAACAATAACCCTAACCCTTAAGCTAACCCTAGGCCTAACCCTAACCCTATCCATTACACTAAACCAAACCTAAACTCTAAAACTATCCCTGTCATTACCATAAACCTAAACCCTACGTAACCCAAACCCTAAACCTGACACTGACCCTAAAAATAACCCTACATATAAACCTGAATCTTACCCTAAACCTTATACTTACACTAGACCAAGCCATAAATTTAACACTAAATGTAGCCCTAACTGTAACCCTAGACATGACATTAGCCCTAGCTCTAATACTATTGCTAACCCTGACACAAAACCTAAACCTCATCCTAGCCATAAACATAGTTTTAATCATAACGCTAACTCTAACTCTAGCCCTAACCCTAATAATAACCCTTTCCCTAGCCATAAATCTAGATAAAACCACATTCCTTACCCTAAACTTAACCCTAACACTTGTCATCACAATTGCCCTATTCTTAGCCCTAGCTTAAACACTAGATCGAAACCTAACTTTAAATCTAACCCTAACTCGATGCCTAAGCCTAAAACTAACCCTAACCCTGATGCTAATTCTAAAACTAGCCATGACCCTAGCCCTAAGACTAACCCTTGCTGTAATTTAGCCCTATCCCTAATCCTAACCCTAACCCTAAGAATAACTCTAACTCTCACACTAGCGCTACCACTCATTCGAATTCTATCCCTTCCCATAAACCTAACCCTATCCCAAATCCTAATACTAACCTTTGCCCTATCCTTAGCCCTAGCACTAACCTTAGATAAAAACCTAACTCTAAATTTAACCCTAAACCGAAGCCTAAGCCTAAATCTAAGACTAGCCCTAACCCTAACACTAATCCTAAAAATTTCCCTAACCCTAACCCTAGCCCTAAAACCAAAGCAAGCCAAAGCTCTAACCCTAACCCTTAACCTAAACCAAGCCCTAACCCTACACCTAGCCCTAACCCCAGCACTAATTCGAGTTTTAAGCCAAACCCTGAAACATACCCTGAACCTTACTCTGACCAAACACTAACCCAAGGTCTAAACATCACCCTAACCCTAACCTTAAACCTAACAGTAAACCTAACCATAAAACACTAAAATTAGCCGTATTCATAACCCTAGTACTTACATTAGCCATAAACCTAACCCTAGCACTAAGTTAACCCAAAACCTAGCCCTAATCATAACCATAACCCTAACTCTAAACTGATTTCTAACTTTATCCATTACCATAACCATAACCCTAATGCTAATTTGAGCCCTAACTTTAAACCTTAACCTATCCCAAACCCTAACCCAGAATTTGACCCTAATAATACCCATAGCTCTAAACCTGATGCTAACCCTAACCTAACCCTTACACTAGACATACCCATAATCCTAACCCTAAAAATATCTTTAACCATAATTCTGGACCTGAAATTACCCCTAACACTAACCATGCCCGAACCCCCCCCCCAAAAAAAAAAAAAAAACCTAGCCCTCATCCTAGGCCTAAACCTAGCCTTAATCATAACCCTAATTCTAACCATAGCCCTAACCATAATTCTAACCCTCACCCTACCTCTAAACCTAGCTATAAAGCCATCCCTTACCTCAAACTTTGCCCTAACTCTAAACTTAAACTCTAAACTCTAACTCTAAACTCTCACTCTAACCCTAACCCTAAACCTAACGCTAACCCTAGGCTTAAACTAAACACTAAACCTAGCCCTAAACCTAGCCATAACTTAGCCCTAACTATAACCCTAACCCTAACCCTAGCCCTAAGACTAACTCTTGCCCTAGCCCTAGCCCTAGCCATACTTCTAACCCTATCCCTTACCATAACACTAAACCTAGCCATAACCTTTGCAATATCCTTAGTTCTAGCCCTAACCCTAGATCTAACACTAATTCCAAAATCAATCCCTACCCTAACACTAAGCCTAAGCCTAACACTAGCACTAGCCCTAACCCTAGGACTAAAACAAAACCGAGTATGAGCCCTAAACCTAAAACTTAACATAAACCAATACTAACCCTACAAATACCTAACCCTAGCCCTAAATCGAGTCCTAAATCTAAACTTAAAACTAACCCTGAACCTGACTCATATACTAACACTCACCCTAGTTCTAAACACTGTCCTCACCTTAAACTGAGCCCTAACAGTAACTCCAGCCCTAATTCGAGTCCTAACTCCAACCCTAAAACTAAGCCTAACCCTGACTCCTATCATAACATGAACCCTAGCTATAGCTATCACCCTAACCTTAACCTAACCCTAACACTAAACCTAACCCATACCCTAACAATAAAACTAACCCTAATGGTAACCCTAGTTCTTACATTAGCCATTGCCCTAACCCTAGCCCTAACCCTAACACAAGACCTAGGCCTAATCCGAGCCCTAAACCTAGCTTTAACCCTAACTATAAACATAACCATAGCCACAACCCCAGCTCTAAACAAATCTCTTTCCAAAGCAAAACCCTAAGCCTAAGGGTAACTATAAACCTATCCCTAATCCTTAGGCTAACTAAAACACTAACCCTATTAATATCCTTTAACCTTGACCTCATTCTAGATCTAACTCTTTTCAAAACACAAACACTAACCCTGACCATTTTACTGACCTTTCCAGTAATCTTAGGTCTAATCCTAACCCTAACCCTAACCCAAAATCTACCATAATCCTATCCCTAGACCTAATCCTGAACCTAACTCTCAGCCTAGCCCAAACCATAGATCAGAACCTAACCCTTACACTAAACATAACCCTAACCAATCCCTAGTTCTAAATCACACCCAACCCTAAATGAAGACCTAATCCTAACCATAACCATAGCCCTAACCTTAAGTCTAACTGTATCATTACCCTAAACATAACCCTTACCCTAATGCTAACCCTTGGCCTAACACTAAACATATGACTATCCCCAAACTTATCAATTACCCTAAACCTAACCTGAACCTAATCCAGTCATTACCCTAACCCTAACCCTAACCCTAATGCTAATTCGAGCCCTAACCCTAAACTCAAACCTAAACCAAACCCTAACACTGACACTGACCCTAACAATTCCCCTAGCTCTAAACCTCACTCTTACCCTATATCTAACCCTTACACTAGACCTAGCCATAAAACTAACCCTAAAACTATCCATAAGCATAACCCTAGACCTGATATTAGCCCTAGCCCTGATAATAGCCCTAAACCTAACACAAACCCTAGCCTTTATCCTAGCCCCAAACATAGCCTTAATTATAACCCTAACCATAACATTAGGCCTAAACCTAACACTAACCCTAGCCCTAGTCTTTGATCTAATTTAGTCCTATCCCTAACCTTAACCCTAACCCTAGACCAAAGACTAACTCTAAGAATCACCTTAGTCCTAAGACTAGTTCTAACCCTATTCTTTACTGTAACACTAATCCTAGCACAAACTATAGGTCTAACTCTAGCCCTATCCATAGCCCTAGCAGCATACCTAGATCTAACCCTAACTCTAAATCTAACCCTAACCCTTAGCCTAAACCTAAACCTAATACTAGCCCTAACCCTAAGGCTAATCCAAAAGCTAGCACTAACCCTAGCACTAAAACAAAACCAAGCCAAAGACCTAACCCTAACCCTTAATATAAACTAAGCCCTAACCCTCCACTTAGCCATAACTCTAGCCCTAATTCGAGTTTTAAGCCAAACCCTAAAACTAACTCTGACCCTGACTCTGAACTTAACACTGACTCTAGCTCTAAACATCACCCTAACCCTATACCTAAACCTAACAATAGACCTAGTCCTAACCCTAACCCTAAAATTAGCCCAAATTGCAACCCTGGTACTTACATTAGCTGTAACCCTGAACCTAGCCTTAACTTAACCCAAAACCTAGCCTTATTCTGAGCACTATCTCTAGATTTACCCCTAACCCTAACCCTATCACTAATCATAACTATAACCCTAGCCATAACCCTAGATTAACCCTAACCCTAAGCCTAACCCTATCAATAATCATAACATTGACCATAGCTGCACCCCTATCTCTAACCCTATCCATTACCCTAACCATAACCCTAACCCAAATGCTAAACCTGGGCCTAAACCTAACTGTATACCTAATCCTTATCCTATCCATTACCCTAAACCTAACCTGTTACATAAACCCCAAACTATCTTTACCCTAATCCTAACTCAAATGCTAATTTGAGACCTAATATTAAGCGATAACCTATCCAAAACAACCCTGACCCTAATAGTACCCTTAGCTCTAAACCTGACCCTAACTCTAAACTTAACACTTACATGAGACATATCCATAAACCTAACCCTAAAACTATTTTTAATTGTAACACTAGACTTGAAATTAGCCCTAGCCATAATCCTAGCCCTTAACCTAGGCTTAATCCTAACCCGAACCAAACACGAGTCCTAACCCTAATTCTATTTTTCGCCCTATTCCTAAATCTACCCATAAGCTCATCCGGTACCTAAAATTTAACCATAACCCTAAACCTCGCCCTAAACCTAGGCCTAACATAAGCCTAGTGCTAATCCTAGCCTTTATTTAATCCTATCCAAACCCTAAATCTAGCCATAAGACTATCTCTAAGTTTGCCCTAGCCCTAGCCCTAGTTCTATACTTAGCCTTAATCCTAACCATAGATCTAAGCCCTTATCTAAATCTAAACCTAACTCTAAATACAACTGTGACAATAAGCCTAAACCAAACCCTAACACTACCCCTAACCATAACACTAATCCTAAAACTTGCCCTCTCCCTAGCCCTAACCATAAACCAAAACCAAGCCATAGCCCCAATTCTAACCCTTAACCTAAATCAAAATCTAACACTACACACATATCCCTAAAACTACCTCTAAAACTAACCCTTACCTTGACACTGACCTTAACACTAATCCTAGCTCTAAAAATCACCCTAACCTTAAATTAACCCTAACACTACTTCTAGCCTTCACCTAACCTAAAACTAGCCTTAATCATAACCCTAACTTGTACATCAGTCATTGTTCTAACTGTAGCCCTAACCCCACCACAAATTCTAACCCTAATCCTAGCCCTAACCTTAGCTTTAACCCTAAAACTAGCCTTAATCATAACCCTAATTTGTACATTAGTCATTGTCCAAACTGTAGCCCTAACCCTACCACAAATTCTAACCCTAATCCTAGCCCTAACCTTAGCTTTAACCCTAATACTAGTCTTAACCCTAACCCAAACACTAGCCCTAAGCATAACTCTAACCCTATTCCTTACATTAAGCCAAACCCTAACCCAAATACTAACCCTCATTCTAATTCTAATACTTAGCCTAACTCTAAAAATTACTCTGACACTGACACTGACCCTAACACTAATCCTAGCTCTAATCATCACCCTAACTTAAATTAACCCTAACACTAGACCAAGTCTTAACTGTAACCCTAAAACTAGCCTTAATTGTAACCCTGGTTTGTACATTATTCATTGTCCTAACCCTAACATTAACCCTAACACAAATCCTAGCCTGGATCTGAGCCCTAAATCTAGCTTTACCCCTAATCGTAACCCTAACACCAGCCCTAAACCTAACCCTAACACTAGCCCTAAAACTACATCTAACCCAATCCATTACCCTAAGCCAAACCCTATCCCAGATGCTAACCCTAGCCCTAACCCTTATCCTTAGTGTAACTTTACCCTAACCATATTACTAGTCTTAACCCTAGCCCTCATTCTACCTCTAAACCAAACCCTGACCCTTACCTGACCCTAAAAGTAATCCTAGGTCTAATCCTGACCCTAAATCTAAACCAAAACCTAACCATAGACCTACTGGCAACCCTGTACTTATACCTAAGCCTAATACTACACCTGGACCCAAAGCTAATCCTAAATATAACTATAACTCTAGCTCTAGACCTAAACAAAAACCTAGCACTAGCCCTAACAATAACCCTTAACCTAAACCAAACACTTACCCTACCCCTAGACCTAACACTAGTCCTAATTCTGGCTCTAACCCTAAACCTAACACTATCCCCAAAACTGACCCTGATTCTAACAATGAACCTAGCTTTAAACCTGACACTAATCCAAAACCTAGACCTAACACTAGACCTAGCTATAACCCTAACCCTAAAACTAGTCTTAAACGTAAACCTAGTTCATATATTACACATTGTCCTAAACCTAACACAAAACCTATCACAAAACATAGCCCTAATCCTAGGCCTATACTTAGCTCTAAGCATGACCCTCAGGCTAACCGTAGCCCTAAACCTAGCCCTAACATACGCCTTGCCTTAGATTTAACCCTAGCTCAAAGCCTAACCTTTACACTAAACATAAACCTAGCTCTATCCTAAACCCTAACCCTAACCCTAACCCTAACACTAATCCTAACATTAAACCTAACCTGAACATTAGCTCAAACTATATCCATTACCCTAACCCTTACCCTACCCCTAATTAAAACTCTATCTTTAATAGTAAACCTAACTCTAACCATAAATGTGAACCTAGACCTAAACGTAAATCTAACCTTCACCCAAGTCCTAACCCTAGCTCAAACACTAACCCTTACCCTAACCTAATAATAACCCTAGCCCTAAACCTAACACTTACCCTAACTCTAAAACTTACCCTAAATCACACCCTATCCCTATCCCTAAAACTAGCCCTAATCCTAGACTGAATCCAAATCATAACCTAGCCCTAACCCTAGCTATAAACCTGTCCATAACACTAAACATAACTCTAACCCTAATGCTAACCCTAACCCAATTGCTAAACCTCACCCATCCATTACTCTAAACCTTAACTGAAACCTAAAATAAACCTATCCATTATGCTAATTCTAAACCTAACCCTAATTCTAATTCGAGCCCTAACCCTAAACCTTTAGCTAAACCAAATGCTAACCCTGACCCTGACACTAATAATAACCGTAGCCCTTAAGCTGACCTTTAACCTAAACCTTTAATCAAAACCTAACTCTTACACTAGACCTACCCATAACCTAACCCTAAAACTATCCTTAACATTAACTCTAGACCTGATATTAGCACTAGACCTTGTCCTAACCATAACCCTAACAGAAACCCTAGCCCTTAACCTAGCCCTAAACCTAGCCTTAATTCTAAACTGAACCATAACCCTATGCCTAATCCTAATTATAACCCTCACCCTAGCCCTAAAGCTAGCTATAACCACACCCATTCCCCTAAACTTAACCTTATTACCAATACTAATCCTAACTCTAGCCCAACCCATTGGTATAAACCCAACACTAACACTAGCCTTAATACTAGCCCTAATTTAGGCCTAAACCGAACACTAACCCTAGAACTAATCCTAGCTCTTATTTAGCCCTAAACCTAACCGTAACTCTAACCCTAATCCTAGTCCTAATTTAGCCCTAATCATATCACTAACCCAGGCCTAATCCTAGCCCTAATTTAGCCCTAACTCTAACCCTAACCTTAACACTACTACTAAGACTAACTCTAATTCTCACCCTAGCCATATCCCTAGTTCTAATCATATTTGTTATCATAACCCTAACCCTACCCCTAGCCCTAGCCCTAGATCTAATGCTAACTTTAAATCTAACAATAAATATAAACCTAAACCTCAACCTCACACCAGCCCTAACCCTGATGCTAATACATAATCTAGCCATAACTGTAGCCCTAGCCCTAAAACAAAGCCAACCTATATCCCAAACCCTTAACCTAAACCAAACCTAACCATACACCTAGTACTAACTTTAACCTTAATTCGAGTTCTAACCCTAACCATAAACCTAACCATAACACTGGAACTACCCCTAACCCTAAACCTACAACTAGCACTAATTGTAACACTAGGTCATATATTAGCCATAGCCCTAACCCCAGCCCTAACCAAACCCCAAACAAAGCCCTAATCTGAGCCTTATCCTTAGCTTTAAACCTAAACCTATACCTAACCGTAACTCAGAACATAGCAATAAACCTTACCCTAACATTACTCAGAATTCTAGCCCTATCACTAGCTCTAACCCTATCCATTACCCTAAACATAACCATAACCCTAATGGTAACCCTAAGCCTAACCCTGTACTTACCCCTAACCCTAACCTATTTCATTAACCTAAACCTAACCTGAACACTAAACCTAATCCTATCATTACCCTAACACTAACCGTAATGCTAAATTGAGCCCTAAACCTAAACCTTAACCTAACACAAACCCTTAATCTGACACTTCACATTATAATATACCTAGCTCTAACCTTGAACCTACTCCTAAAGCTAACCTTTATACTAGACTTAGCCATAAACCTAACCCTAAAACTATCCCTAACCATAACCCCAGACCTGACATTTGCCCTAGCTGTAATTCTAGCCCTAAACTTAACACAAACCAAACCCATTACCCTAACCTTAACCCTAGCCCTAAATTTAGCTCTAACTCTATCAATTACCATAAACATAACTCTAATTATAATGCTAACGTTGGGCCTAAATCTAACCCTATCCCTAACCATAACCCTATCCATTATGCTAAATCTAACCTGAACCCTAAACCAAACACTATCATTACCCTAACCCACAACCTAATGCTAATTTGAGCCCTAAACCTAAACCTTAACCTAAAGAAAACCCTAAACCTGACCCTGACCCTAATAATACCCCTAGCTATAAACTTGATACTTCCATAAACCTTACACTGACACTAAACATAGCCAAAAACCTAACCCTAAAACTATCCCTAAATGTAATCCTAGATCTGACATTCGCCCTAACACTAACCCTAGCCCTAAACCTAACACAAAACCTAGCCCTCATCCTAGCCCTAAACTTAGCATTAATCATAACTCTAATGAAACCCTAGCCCTAACCCTAATTCTAAACTTCACCATAGTCCTATCCCTAGCTCGAACCCCATCGCTTACACTAAACCTAAACATAAGCCTAAAACTTGCTCTAGGCCTAAACATAACCATAAACCTAGCCCTATTACTAGCCCTAATTAAGCCCTATACTTAACCAAACACTAAGCTTAGCCATAAGACTAACTCCCACTCTCACCCTAGCCCTATTCCTAGTTCTAGCCCTATCCCTTACCATAACCCTAATCCTAGCCATAAACCAAGACCTAACAGTAGTCCTATCCTTAGCCCTAGACCTAACCCTAGACTAAATCTTAAATATAAATCAAAATTTAAACCTAAGCCTAAACCTAAACCTAACACTAGCCCTAAACCTAATGCTAAGCCTAAAACTAGCTGTAAACATAGCCCTAGCCCTAAAACAAAACTGAGCCATAGCCCTAACTTTAAAACTTAACTTAAACCAAAACCTAACTCTACACCTAGCCCTAACCCTAGCCCTAATTTGAGTCCAAACCCTAACCCTAAAACTACTCTGACCTTGAATTTTACCCTAACACTAATCCTAGCTCTAAACATCACCCTAATATTATACCTAATCCTACAACTAGACCTAGTCCTAACCCTAATCCTATAACAGGACCAAATCAAAACCCTAGTCCATACATTGGCCATAACTCTAAACCTAGCCCTAACTCTAACAAAAACCTAGCCTTAATGCAAAACCTAAGCATAGCTTTAACCCTAAAACTAAACCTAACACTAGCCCTAACCCTGACTCTAAACATAGCCCTAAACCCAGCTATGATCCTATACCTTACCCTAAGCTAACTATAAACCTAATGCTAACTATAGGCCTCACTCTAATCCTTAGCATAACCCAAACCCTATCCTATTACTTTGTTTTACGGCTAGCCCTCATTCTAGCTCTACCCATAACTCAAACCTGACACTTATTCTGACCCTAATGCTAAACGTAGGTCTAAACCTGACCCTAACTCTATACTGAACCCTAAAACTAGCAAGAGATATAAACCTATTCCTAAACCTAACCCTAACATTAATCCTAGACCTAAACCTAATCCTCTATTTAGCCATATCACTAGCCTTACACCTAACCAAAAAGCTAGCGCTAGCCCCAATGATAAACCTTAACCTAACACAAACACTAACCCTACCCCTAGACCTAACTATAGTGATAATTCTGGGTTTAATACAAACCCTAACTATAACCCAAACACTGACCCTGACCCTAACACTAACCCTAGCTCTAAACATCACGCTAACTCTAACCCTAAACCCAACACTTGACCTAGCCATAACACACAAAAAGTAGCCCTAATCATAACCCTGGTTCAACCATTAGTTTTAGGCCAAACACTAGCCCCAACCTAACCCCAAACCTGGCCCTATCTGAGCGCTAACCATATTTTTAACCCTAATCTTAAAACTAGCCCTAACCCATACCCTAACCCTAGCTCTAATCCTAGCTCTGACCCTATCCATTACCATAAGCTAAACCTTAAACCTAATGCTAACCTTAGTCCTAACCCTAATCCATAGAAGGACTCAAACCCTAACCCTATTACTAGTTCTAATTCTAACCTTCATTCTAGCTCTAACCCTAACCCAAACCCAAACCCTAACCCTGACACTTATTCTCAGCCTAACACCAACTGTAAGTCTAAACCTGACCATAACCCGAAACTGAACCCTAATCCTATATTTAAACCTAAACTGGTAATCCTATACATAAACCTAAATGTAACACTACACTAGACCTAAATCTAATCCTAAATTCCAGCCATATCTCTAGCCCTAGACCTGAACAACAACCTAGCCCTAGCCCTAACAATAACCCTTAACCTAACCCAAATACTAACCCTACCCCTAGACCTAACCCTAGTCCAAATTCTAGCACTAACCCCAACACTAACTCTAACCTAACACTGGCCCTGACCCTAACATAATTCTAGCTCCAAAGCTCACCCTAACACAAAACATAATACTAACACTAGATCTAGCCATAACCCTAACCATAAAACTAGCCCTAATCAAAACCCTAGCTCTTACATTACCCATGGCCCTAACCCTATGCCTAAACTAACACAAAACCTAGCCCTAATCCTAGGGCTGAACATATCCCTAAGTGTAACCCTAAACCTAACCCTAGCCCTAACACTAACCCTAAGCCTCACGTCAGACCTAACCCTAGCTCAAAGCCTAACATTTCCCCTTAACATAACCCTAGCCCTATCCCAAACCATAACCTAATACTAGCCCTAATCCTAAGCTTAACCATAGCCCTAAACATAGCTCTAATTATATCCACTACCCTAACCCTAGACCTAATCCTAACCATAACCCTAGCCCTAAACCCAGATCTAATTCTATACATTACCCTAACCATAATACTAAACCTAATGCTAACCCTAGGCTTAACCCTAAACCTATTCCAAACCCTAAACATTTCCATTACCCTAAAACTAACCTGAACCCTAATACTAAGAATATTCATGACCCTAACCCAAACTCTAACCCTAATTCAAGCCCTAAGACTAAACCTTAACTTAAACCAAACCTTAAGCCATACACTGACCCTAATAATACACGTAGCTGTAAATAGACTGTTACTATAAATCTAACCTTTACACTAGACCTAACCATAAACATAACCCGAAACATATCCCTAACTATAACCCTAGACCTGATATTAACCTAGCCCTAATCCTAGCCCTAACCCTAACACGAACAGTAGCTCTCATCCTAGCCCAAAACCTAGCCTTAATCATTACCTAACCCTAATTCTATCACTTTCCCTAGTCCTAAACCTAGTTATAACCCTATCACTTACCCTAAACCTAACCCAAACCCTAACCCTAATACTAACCCTAGCCCTAACCTTAACCCTAGGACTAACGCTAACACTAACCCTAGCCCTAATCCTAAACCTAACCCTAACCTTAGCTCTAAGACTATATATAACTCTCACCCTAGCCCTAGCCCTAATTCCTACCCTATCACTTACCATAACCTTATTCCTAACCCTAAGCCTAGAATAACCCTAGACCTAACCTTACACCTTGCCCTAACCCTATATCTAAATCTAACTCTAAATCTAACCCTAATTCTACACCTAAACCTAACCCTAACACTAGCCGTAACCCTAATTCTAATCGTAAAACTAGTCCTAAACCATAGCCCTAAAACAAAATTGAGCCATAACACTAACCCTAAACTTTTACCTCAACCAAACCCTAACCTTACATCTAGCCCTAAGCCTAGCCCTAATTCGAGTCCTAAGCTTAACCTTAAAACTACCCCTGAACCTGTCTCTGACATTTACACTAACTGTACCGGTAAACATCACCCTAAACCTAAACCTTACCCTAACACTGCACATAGTCCTAACCCTAACTCTAAAACTAGTTCTAAACGTAAAGCTAGGTCATACATTAGCCGTAACCTTGAACCTAATGCTAACCAAAACCTAGCCCAAATATGAGACCTAACCCTAGTTTTCAACCTAACCCTAACCCTAACACTAGCCCTAACCATAACCCCAAACCTAGCTCTAACCCTACCTCTAACCTTATTCTTTGTCCTAGCCAAACCCCAACCCTAATGCTAACCGTAGTCCTAAAACTAATCCTTAGTCTAACCCAAACACTAACCCTATTACTAGTCCTAACTATAGCCTTCATTCTTGTTTTAACAATAACCTAAATCCTAACCCTAACCCTGACCCTTATTCTGACCCTGAACCTAAACTAAACCCTAACACTAGCCCTACACATAACCCTATATATAAACCTAACCCTAACACTAGACCTAGATTAAACCTAATCAAAAATCTAGCCATATCTTTCACAAAGACCTAAACAAAAAACTAGCCCTGGCTCTAATGATAACCCTTAACCATAGCCAAACACTACCCTTACCTCTAGACCTAACCAATACTAATTCTGGCTTTTGCCCTAACCCTAATCCCAATCCAAACCAGACCCTTACACTAACACTAAACCTAGCTATAAAACTGACCCTAACCGAAACCAAAACCTAACACTACACCTAGCCATGAATGTAAACATAACCCTTACATTATCATAGCACTAAAACTAGCTCTAAACTTAACACAAAACCTAGCCCTAATCCTAGGCCTAAATCTAGCCCAAAGTGTAATCCTAACCCTAACCTAAGCTTATCCCTTAACCTAAGTGTAACACTAATGCTAACCCTAACCTTCGCCTTAGACCTAACCCTAGATAAAACCCAGAACTGAATCCTAAACATAAACCTAGCCCTATCCCTAAACCTAATCCTAATCCTAGCCCTAATCATAATGTTAACACTAGCCCTAATACCACCTCTAAAATTGTCCATTACAATAAACCGAACCTTAACCTTAATGATAACCCTAGCTCTAATCCTAATTTTAAACCTAATCCTATACCTAACCTTAAACTTAACCCTCACTGTAGCCTTAACCCCAGATAAAACCCTAACCATTACTCTGAATCCAAACTTAGCCTTAACCCTAACACTAACCCTAAACCTAAAACTATCCCTAACCTTAACCTGACATCTAACCCCATCCATTACCCAAAATCTAATGATAATCTTAGCCCTAAACCTAACACTAACCCTAAACCTAAAACTACTCCTATCCCTAATCCAACATCAAACCATATCCATTAACCTAACTCTAAAGATAACCCTATCTGAAACCCTAACAATAACTTTAACTGTAAATATAACCCTAGACATAATCCTAAACCTAACACTGACCCTAGAACTAACCCTAGCTCAAAGCCTAACCTGTACCCTAAACCTAACCCAAACCCTAACCCTAGCACTAGCCTAACCCTAACCCTAACTCTAGCCCTAATCCTATCCAAAACCCTAGCCCTAACCCTAGCTCTAATGCTGTTCATTACCCTAAATATAACCCTAAACCAAATACTAACCCTAGGCCTAACACTAACCGTATCACTAACCCTAACCCAAAAAATTACCCTAATCTTAACCTGAATCCTAAACCTAAACCGATCCATAAATCTAACCCTAATTCTAACCCAACACTAATTTGAGCCCTGACCAAATAATTAACCTAACACAAACCCAAAGCCTGATCCTGACCCTAAAAATACTCCTTAGTCTTAACCTGGGCCTTACCCTAAACCTA
This sequence comes from Marmota monax, assembly GCF_021218885.2. Taxonomy (NCBI): domain Eukaryota; kingdom Metazoa; phylum Chordata; class Mammalia; order Rodentia; family Sciuridae; genus Marmota; species Marmota monax. Next base: position 4,077 of record NW_026692307.1, on the reverse strand, counting down.
ACATTAGACCCAGCCATGAACCTAACCCTATAACTATCTTAGCTGTATCCATAAACCTGACATTATCCCGATGCCTAAAACTTGCCCTAACCCTAACAAAAACCCTAACCCTCATCCTAACCCCAAATGTAGCGTTAATTCTAACAGAAACCTAACTCCAGATCTAAACCTAATTCTAATTATTGCCCTAGCCCTAAACCTAACTATAACCCCATCGCTTCCCCTCAACCTAACCCTAAACCTAATCCTAAACATAGCCTAACCCTAGGCCTTACCCTACCACCAATACTAGACATATTACTAGCCCTAATTTAGCCCTACAGTTAACCCTAACCCTAGCTTTAAGACTAAATCTAACTATCATGCTAGCTCTATTCCTAGTTCCAAACCTATCCCTTACCGAAACCCAAACACTAGACCTAAACTTAGCCCTAACCCTAGAATTAACCATAACTCTAAATGTAACCCTAAACCTAAACTCACCCTATCACCAGCAATAATACTAACATTAATCATAAAACTACCCTTAACTTTAGCCTTAGCCCTAAAACATAACGAGACATAGCACTAATCCTAACCCTTAACCTAAACCAAATCCTAACCCTACATCTACCGCTAAGCCTACCCCTAATTCAAGACCTATCCCCAACTCTAAAACTAACCCTGACCGTGACTCTGAACTTAACACTAACCTTAGCTCAAAACATCACCCTGAACTTAAACCTAACCATAAAACTAGACTTAGCCCTAACCATAACCCTAAAATTAGCTCTAATCATAACCCTAGTTCTTACATTAGTTGAATCCCTAACACCAGACCTAATGTAACCCAAAATCAAGCCCTAATGTGAGCCCCAACCCTAGCTTTAACCCTAAAACTAAACCTAAACCAAGTCCTAAACCTTACACTAAAACTAACCTTAACTTTAATATTTGCACTAACCCTAAACCTAAAACTAACCCTTACACTAACACTAACCATAATCCTACCCCTAACCCTAGCTCTAACCCTATCCATTACTCTAAACCTAACCGTAATCCTAACCCTAATGCTAACCCTCGGCCTAACCCTAACACGTTCACTAATCCTAACCTATACATTACCCTAAACATAACCCTAACCCTAAACCTAACCAAACACTAAACCTAGACATAACACTAACCCTAAAACTAGTCCTAATTGTAACCCTAGTTTTTACATTAGCCGAAGCCCTAAAGCTAAAACAAAACCTAGCCTAGCCCTAATCCAAGCTCTAACCCTAGTTTAACCCTAACCCTAAACATAACCCTAGCCCTAACCCTAACCCTAACCCTAGCACTAACACTAGTGCTAACCCCTTCCCTTAACCTAAGCCAAACTCTAATCCTAAAGCTACCCTAGTCCTAAAACTAATTCTTAGCCTAACCCAAAACATATCTCTATTACTAGTCCTAACTCTAATTCTCAATGTAGATCTATCACTATCCCAAAACCTAAACCTAACTCTGACCCTTATTCTGACCCTAACACTAACCATAGGTCTAAACCTGACACTAACCCTAAACCGACCTCTAACATTGGCACTACCTATAACCTTATAACTAAACCTTACCCTGTCACTAAACCTAAACCTACACTTAATCTTTACCTAGTGATAACTCTAGGCCAATGCATAAACAAAAACTTAATCCAAGCCCTAATAATAACCCTTAACCTAAATCAAACACTAACCCTACTCCTAGACCAAACCCTAGTCCTAATGCAAGCCCTAACAATAAACCGAACCCTAACCTGAACACTGAGCCTTACCCTAACACAAACCCTAGCTCTAAAACTTATACTAACAAAAAACATAACCCTAACACTAGACCTAGAGATATCACTATCCCTGAAACAAGCCATCACCATAGGCCAAAACCTATGTCTAACTGTATCCATTACCCTAACCGTAACCCTAAACCTAATGCTAACCATAGCCTAACCCTCACACTGACTCTAACCCTAATCCTCGTCCTAGTCCAAACATTAGCTCAATCCCTAACCCTTAAACTTAACCTAACCCTAAAACTAAACCATGGCCTAAACCTAAACCTAAAATTAACCCTAGTCCTAATCCTAACCTTAACCCTATTCCTAACCATAGCTCTAGGCCTACATATTACCCTAACTCTAAGCCTAACCTTAATGATAACCCTAGCCCTAACCCTAACTCTACCCCTACCGATTTCCCTAACCCTAACCCTAACCCTGATGATAACCCTAGCTCTTACCCTAAATCTACCCTAACCCTAACCCTCGATATAACCATAAACCTAACCCTTGCCATAGAGCTAACCCTTGCTCAAACCCTAAACATTACCCTAAACCTAACCCTAAACCTATCCCTAATCCTAAACTTAAGCCAAAACCTAACCATAACCCTAACCATAACACAAAATCAAACCCTATCCAATACCCTATACCTAATGATAACCCTAGCCCTATCCTTAACATTAACCGTGACCCTAACCTTAACTATAACCTAAACCTAACCCTAAACCTAACCATTGCCCTAGTGCTAACCCTAGCTCAAACTCTAAACCATATCCTAAACCTAAACCTAACCCTAACCCTAGGCCTAACCCTAACTCTATCCCTAATACAAACCATAACCCTAGCCCTAACCCTATCCTTTATCCTAAGCACAACCATAACCCTAAGGCTAACCCTAGGCCTAACCCTAACACTTTTGCAAACTCTAATCCTATCAATTACCCTACACATAACATGAACCCTAAACTTAAACCTATCATTACCCTAACCAAAGCTTAATGCTAATTCAAGCTCTAGACCTAAACCCTAACCTAAACCAAACCCGAAACCTAATTCTAACCCTAATAATACCCTTAGCTGTAAACCTGACCCTTACCCTAAACCGAACCCTTACACTAGACCTAGCCATAAAACTAACCCTCAATCTATCCCTAATGTAAGCCTACACCTGACGCTAGTCCTAGCCCTAATTCTTGCCATAACCCTAAAACAAACCCTTGCCCTCATCCTAGTCCTAAACCTAGCCTTATTACTAAACCAAACCATAACCCTAGCCCTAACCGAATTCTAACCTTCGAACTAGCCTTAAAACTAGCTCTAACCCCATCCCTTCCCCTAAACCTAACCCTATCCCTAAACCTAAACCTAAGCCTAAAACTAGGCCTAACCCTAATACAAACGCTAGACTTAATCCTAGCCCTAATTTGGCCCTAAACCTAACCTATCCCTACCCAAAGACTAAGTCTAACTCTTGCCTTAGTCCTATTTCTAGTTCAAACCCTGTCCCTTACCATAATCCTATAACTTGCCTTTACATTATCCCTAACCCTAGCTCTAGCCCTGATCCTATATCTAACCCTAATTCAAATATAACAATAACCCTAAGCTAAACCTCTCACTAACACAAGCCGTAACACTAATGCTAATCCTAAAACTAGCTCTACACTAGCCCTAACCTTACAAAACAACCAAGCCATAGCCCTAACCCTAACCTTTAACATAAACCAAACACTAAGCCTACACCTAGCTCTAAACCTAGCTATAATTTGAGTACTATCCCTAACCCTGAAACAAACCCTGACCCTGAATATGACCATAACACTAACCCTAGATCTAAACATCACTCAAACCCTAAACCTAAACCTAATCCTAGACCTAGTCCTAACCTTAACCCTAAAACTAGTTCTAATTGTAACCCTAGATCTTACATTGGCTGTAGCCCTAAACCTAGCCCTAACCTAACCCAAAACTGATCCTTAATTGGAGCCTAACACTACCTTTAATCCTAAGCATAACCCTAATTCTAGCCCTAACCCTTATCCTAAACCTAACCCTAACCCTAACCCTTGACATAACCTAAAACCTAACCCACACACTACCTTGATCCTAACCATAAACCTAGCCCTATCCATTACCCTAATCCTAATCCTAACCCTAATGCCAACCCTAGGATAACCCTAAACCTTTTCCTAACCCTAAACCTATACATTACCCTAAACCTAACCTGAACCCTAAACCTAATCATATCCATAAACCTAATCCTAACCCTGATAATCTTAACCCTA
>NW_026692306.1:0-3832 GCF_021218885.2 Marmota monax | reverse complement strand
TGACAAGTGGTTCCTGATTGTGCCCAGCCAGACTGCGGCATTTGGTGGCTCACATGGGGAGCGACTGAGGGTAAGTGATAAGGTAAACTTCTCACCCCTGAGGGCAGGGCGAGAGGATGGGTAGCCATTTTAAGATTCTTCTTATGTCATTTTGTTTCACTTTGGTTTTAAGTTGCCTGTCCCTGGAGATGTGTAAGATTGAAGAAAATCCGCTCACATCTGAGGAACAGATAGGGAGAAAGGTTGGGTATGGGTGGACATTTCAGGAGGCTATTATAGTGATTTTGTGTTGTTCCAATTTTGTTTCACTCTGTTTCAGTTTTGTTAGGCGTTATCTTGTTAGGTTGTATTATAGTAGAAATATGGGATCAGAAATTAGTAAAAAATAAATGGAAAGAGTGTTAAGTAAATTGTTAGAGGAAGGAGGCATCTCAGTAAAATCAAGAACAATCAGGGCATACGTTGATACAATACAAAAATGTAGCCCATGGCTTTTTAAGGAGGAGTTGTTAAATATATCACAATGGAACCATCATGGTGAAGATTTAAAAAGAATAGAAAAGAAAAGCCCAGGGACTCTGCCACTTGGCAAATTGCCATTGTGGACGTTGGTATCTTGTTTGCTTAGTCCAAAACCTTCAGTTCAGACAAAGGTAGAAGAAGGAGAAGACATATTGATTCATGTAAAAAGAAGGTATCTCAAGTTAGTCAGAAAGAGGACAAAATTCAAGTGAAAGAGAAGGTCTCTCGAACTAGTCAGACAGAGGAAAAAATTCAAGTAAAAAAGAAGGCCTCTCAAGCTAGTCAGACAGAGAAAGAAAGTGTAAAGCAGAAAAAGCCATCAGGGTGAAAGTTACAACAGGAGACTGCTACTAACACCTTTCTATCACCAGAGGGTGTAAGTGTCCAACCAACAGCACCAAATCTACAGGAGACTGCTACTAACACCTTTCTATCACAAGAGGATGTACGTGTCCAACTAACAAGGCCACCTCCATATGCTGGGAGGCCCCCAACCCCCACAGTTGATAGTGGGGATCCTGATACAAGATCTCAAATATTAACATGCCCTGTATTTGAGGCAGGAGGGCAGCGATTTTACCAAGTTTTAAATTTCAAAACAGTGAAGCAGCTAAAAGAGGCTGTAACAACCTATGGTCCTCAAGCACCCTTCACTGTAAGCATGGTCGAATCCATTAACAACTTGAACATGACGCCAGCAGATTGGGCTAATATGTGTAAAGCTGTGCTAAATGGAGGACAATACCTGTTATGGAAGGTTGCCAATGAGGAATTTTGCAAGGAGACGGCTAGGAAAAATGCATCAGCTGGTTATCCTCAGAGAAATCTAGATACGTTGTTAGGAAAGGGACCTTATGAGGATCAGCAGCAACAAATTGCATATGATCCTGGTGTATATGCACAAATTGCTGTAGATGCAATTAAGGCATGGAAGACTTTACAAGGACATGGAGGTTTACAAGGTCAATTATCTAAGGTAATACAAGGAGCTAATGAACCTTATGCTGAATTTGTAGATAGGCTTATTCAAACAGCTACCAGAGTTTTTGGGAATACAGAACAAGCAATGCCATTAATAAAACAACTGGCTTATGAGCAAGCGAATCATTGGTGCAGAGATATCATTAGACCATGGAAACATGAAGATTTAAACACATATATTAAATTATGTAGACACATTAATGAACATGAGCAAGTTGTGGCAGCTGCAGTAAAACAGGCTTTAGATGCCAGAGACATTAATGAACAAGGGCAAATTGTGGCAGCTGCAGTAAAACAGGCTTTAGATGCCAGGCCAAGAACATGCTACAATTGTGAACAAACAGGACATTTTAAAAGGAATTGCCCCTTAGGAGGAGGGTTTAACAAAACTAGGTATCAAAGGAGTAGAATACCAGGTATTTGCCCACAATGCCGTAGAGGGAGACATTGGGCTAATGAATGCCGTTCTCAAACCACAATAGAGGGTACTCCATTATTAAAAAACGAACAAGGACCAGGTGATTATCCACGATATCATGGAGAAAGGCATCGGGCTCTATTGCCAAAAAATGGACAGGGGGGCCCAATGCTCCGGGGCCCCAAACCACAAATATATGGAGCACTGGAGGAACCCAGAAACCCCACGAGTGTAGTTCCCAGGACACATTGTCCATCAGATCCCTCATCAGACAAACCAGAGGGAGTGGAGGGTTGGACATCCATGCCTCCGCCAGAGCAGTACTAACTCCAGAAATGGGAGTCCAAATCATTCCCACAGGGATAAAAGGACCTCTTCCCAAAGGAACAGTAGGCTTATTATTGGGACACAGCTCTTCTACTCTAAAAGGACTTATGATAAGTCCTTGGGTAATTGATCCCTATTATGAAGGTGAAATAAAAATTATAGCCAGTTCTCCAAAGGGTATATCAGTAATTTCACCAGGAGATACAATAGCACAGTTACTAATAATACCCAGCCTACATGACAAATTTTACAGTCGTGCTGTAGAAAGAGGTTCCAAGGGATTAGGCTCCACAGGTGTAGATTGGGCTATGCTTTCTTTAAATTTAGATTCTTGCCCCATGCTAAAACTAAATATTCAAGGACATGAATTTAATGGGCTACTAGATACAGGTGCAGACCTTAGCATCATCTTTCGTCAAGAATGGCCAAAACATTGGCCATTACAACAAGCCACTCAAACGCTTCGAGGCCTAGGAGTGGTGACTAATCCCCATAGAAGTGCAATGGTATTAGATTGGAAGGATCCTGAAGGATGTGAAGGAACTATACAGCCATATGTATTGGATCATCTTCCCGTAAATTTATGGGGACGAGATGTCCTAGATCAATTAGGTTTGACATTAACAAATAACATCAACAAAAATGCAACCACTATTACGACTAGACAAGGTTTTAGGAAAGGAAAAAGATTAGAAAAACAAGAACAGTGTATGGCAGCACCAATACAAAAAATCAAGGAACAGACAGACATGGGTTGGATTTTCAGAAAGGGCCACTGAGACAATAAAAATTACTTGGAAATCAGAAAGACCTGTATGGGTTCCTCAGTGGCCCCTGACTAAAGCAAAGATACAAGCAGCCCATGACCTGGTCAAACAACAATTAGCAGAAGGACATACACAACCTTCTGTATCTCCCCATAATACTCCCATTTTTGTCATCAAAAAGAAATCTGTTAAATGGAGATTAGTGCAAGATTTAAGAGCCATTAATAATGAAATGGTCATTATGGGACCTGCTCAATTGGGGATTCTTCAATTGTCTGCTTTGCCAAAAACCTGGTATGTTTTAGTTATAGATATTAAAGATTGTTTTTTTTTTCAATTGCAATTCATCCTGAGGATAGTCCAAGTTTTGGATTTACTATCCATGCACTGAATCATGAAGGTCCTGATCAGAGATATGAATGGAAAGTACTCCCTCAAGGGATGGCTAACAGCCCAACTATGTGTCAAATTTACGTTAACAAAGTAATCCTGCCACTTAGAAATCAAAATCCTGAAATACAAATATTTCATTATATGGATGATGTATTATTAGCACACAAAGATAAAAACACATTGCTAGAATGTTATGCCACACTTACAAACTTATTAAAAATTATAATCTAGAGATAGCAATAGATAAAGTACAATTAAATTTTTCAATTAATTATTTAGGAGTTCTATTATCTTCAACCGTGGTCCGTCCACCAAATATTCAAATACGAGTAGGTCAACACAAATCACTTAATGACTTTCAAAAGTTATTAGGAGACATAAATTGGATAAGGCTTTATCTAGGTATACCAACAGGAGAGTTGTG
>NW_026692305.1:0-4236 GCF_021218885.2 Marmota monax | reverse complement strand
GGTTTAGGGTTATGATTAAGGCTATTTTTAGGTCTAAAATGAGGACTAGGATTTGTTTTAGGGTTAGGGATTGTATTAGTTCTTTGCTAATATCAGGTCTAGGCTTACAAGTTAGGGATATATTTAGTGTTAGATTTATGGCTTGGTCCAGTGTAAGGGTTAAGTTTTTGGTTAGGGTCTAGGTCCAATGTTAAGGTTAGGTTTATAGTGATGATGATGTTTTGAGCCAGTGTTTGTATTAGGGTCAGAGTCAGGGTCAGGGTTAGTTTGGGGTTAGGATTAGACTATCATTAGGGATAGGGTTAGGGCAAGGTGTACGGTTAGAATTTGGTTTAGGTTAGGGGTTAAGGTTAGGGCTATGACTTGGTTTTGTTTTAGGGCTAGCGTTAGGGTTAGGGCTAGTTTTAAGATTAGTCTTAGGGTTAGGGCTAGTGTAAGTGTGAGATTTGGGCTTAGGTTAAGGATTAGGGATAAGAGTAGAGTTATGGTTTATTTATTCCTAGGGTAATGGTTAAACTTAGAGTTAGGTTTTGATCTAGGTTTTAAGATAGAGCTAAATATAGGGCTAGGGTAGTCCTACCTTTAGGGCTAGGTGTATGATGATGCTAAGGAATTGGGTTAAAACTAGGTATAGGGCTAGTGTGAGAGTTAGAGTTAGTCTTAGGACTAGTATTAGGGTTAAGGATAGGGCTAAATTAGGGCCTCGATTAGGGCTAGGGTTAGTGTTAGTGTTAGGGTGAGGTTTAGGTTTAGGGTAAGGGATGGGAATATAGCTACTTTTAGGACTAGGGTGAGAATTAAAATTAAGGTTAATGTTAATATTAGGGTTAGGGTTATGATTAAGGCGAGGTTCATGCCTATGATGTGGGCTAAGTTTTGTATTAGAGTTAGGGCTAAGATTAGAGCTAGGTCTAATGCCAGGTCTAGAGTACAGTTATGGATAGTTTCAGCGTTAGGTTTATGGCTAGGTCTATTGTAAAGTTAGGTTTATTGTTAGGGTCAGGTGTTGAGAGCCACAGCCGAAGGGGCCCCAGCAAACTTTCAGACTGCCAGCTGATGATTGGCTCACAGTGGCCCCAGCAACATCTAGCTGATTGGCTCCTCTTCGGTGATGCTCATTGGGCTGTTTCCCTGCCCTTTCAGACCACGGAGCTGCTCATTGGGGGACTTTTTTGGCTCTGCCCACGCGACCCAGCCAATCGGCCTCAAGAGCAGGAGGATTGTGGGAGGTGGAGAGGCTTGTGTTTGAGGGAGAGGCTTGGGGGAAGCCGGTGGTGGCAGTTGGGGCTCTGAGGGTTTTTCCTGAGAGGCTGTTTTGTTTGGCGTGTGTGGTTCTAAAACTAAAGTTAGTTTCTTTTGACAAGTGGTTCCTGATTGTGCCCAGCCAGACTGCGGCATTTGGTGGCTCACACGGGGAGCGACTGAGGGTAAGTGATAAGGTAAACTGCTCTCCCCTGAGGGCAGGGCGAGAGGATGGTAGCCATTTTAAGATTCTTCTTTTGTCATTTTGTTTCACTTTTGTTTTAAGTTGCCTGTCCCTGGAGATGTGTAAGATGGAAGAAAAACCGCTCACATCTGAGGAACAGATAGGGAGAAAGGATGGGTATGGGTGGACATTTCAGGAGGCTATTATAATGATTTTGTGTTGTTCCAATTTTGTTTCACTCTGTTTCAGTTTTGTTAGGCGTTATCTTGTTGGGTTGTATTATAGTAGAAATATGGGATCAGAAATTAGTAAAAAACAAACTGAAAGAGTGTTAAGTAAATTGTTAGAGGAAGGAGGCATCTCAGTAAAATCAAGAACAGTCAGGGCATACCTAGATACAATACAAAAATGTAGCCCATGGCTTTTTAAGGAGGAGTTGTTAAATATATCACAATGGAACCATCATGGTGAAGATTTAAAAAGAATAGAAAAGAAAAGCCCAGGGACTCTGCCACTTGGCACATTGCCATTGTGGACGTTGGTATCTTGTTTGCTTAGTCCAAAACCTTCAGTTCAGACAAAGGTAGAGGAAGGAGAAGACATATTGATTCATGTAAAAGAGAAGGTCTCTCAAGTTAGTCAGAAAGAGGAAAAAATTCAAGTGAAAGAGAAGGTCTCTCGAACTAGTCAGACAGAGGAAAAAATTCAAGTAAAAAAGAAGGCCTCTCAAGCTAGTCAGACAGAGAAAGAAAGTGTAAAGCAGAAAAAGCCATCAGGGTGAAAGTTACAACAGGAGACTGCTACTAACACCTTTCTATCACCAGAGGGTGTAAGTGTCCAACCAACAGCACCACCTCTACAGGAGACTGCTACTAACACCTTTCTATCACAAGAGGATGTAAGTGTCCAACTAACAAGGCCACCTCCATATGCTGGGAGGCCCCCAACCCCCGCAGTTGATAGTTGGGATCCTGAGACAAGATCTCAAATATTAACATGCCCTGTATTTGAGGCAGGAGGGCAGCGAGTTTACCATGTTTTAAATTTCAAAACAGTGAAGCAGCTAAAAGAGGCTGTAACAACCTATGGTCCTCAAGCACCCTTCACTGTAAGCATGGTCGAATCCATTAACAACTTGAACATGACGCCAGCAGATTGGGCTAATATGTGTAAAGCTGTGCTAAATGGAGGACAATACCTGTTATGGAAGGTTGCCAATGAGGAATTTTGCAAGGAGACGGCTAGGCGAAATGCATCAGCTGATTATCCTCAGAGAAATCTAGATATGTTGTTAGGAAAGGGACCTTATGAGGATCAGCAGCAACAAATTGCATATGATCCTGGTGTATATGCACAAATTGCTGTAGATGCAATTAAGGCATGGAAGACTTTACAAGGACATGGAGGTTTACAAGGTCAATTATCTAAGGTAATACAAGGAGCTAATGAACCTTATGCTGAATTTGTAGATAGGCTTATTCAAACAGCTACCAGAGTTTTTGGGAATACAGAACAAGCAATGCCATTAAAAAAACACCTGGCTTATGAGCAAGCGAATCGTTGGTGCAGAGATATCATTATACAATGGAAACATGAAGATTTAAACACATATATTAAATTATGTAGACACATTAATGAACAAGAGCAAGTCTTGGCAGCTGCAGTAAAATAGGCTTTAGATGCCAGAGACATTAATGAACAAGGGCAAATTGTGGCAGCTGCAGTAAAACAGGCTTTAGATGCCAGGCCAAGAACATGCTACAATTGTGAACAAACAGGACATTTTAAAAGGAATTGCCCCATAGGAGGAGGGTTTAACAAAACTAGGTATCAAAGGAGTAGAATACCAGGTATTTGCCCACGATGCCGTAGAGGGAGACATTGGGTTAATGAATGCCATTCTCAAACCACCATAGAGGGTACTCCATTATTAAAAAACGAACAAGGACCAGGTGTTTATCCACGATATCGTGGAGAAAGGCATCGGGCTCTATTGCCAAAAAATGGACAGGGGGGCCCAATGCTCCGGGGCCCAAAACCACAAATATACGGAGCACTGGAGGAACCCAGAAACCCCATCAGGGTAGTGCCCAGGACACATTGTCCATCAGATCCCTCATCAGACAAACCAGAGGGAGTGGAGGGTTGGACATCTGTGCCTCCGCCAGAGCAGTACTAACTCCAGAAATGGGAGTTCAAATCATTCCCACAGGGGTAAAAGGACCTCTTCCCAAAGGAACAGTAGGCTTATTATTGGGACGCAGCACTTCTACTCTAAAAGGACTTATGATAAGTCCTGGGGTAATAGATCCCGATTATGAAGGTGAAATAAAAATTATAGCCAGTTCTCCAAAGGGTATATCAGTAATTTCACCAGGAGATAGAATAGCACAGTTACTAATAATACCCAGCCTACATGATAAATTTTCCAGTCGTGCTGTAGAAAGAGGTTCCAAGGGATTAGGCTCCACAGGTGTAGATTGGGCTATGCTTTCTTTAAATTTAGATTCTCGCCCCATGCTAAAACTAAATATTCAAGGACATGAATTTAATGGGCTACTGGATACAGGTGCAGACCTTAGCATCATCTTTCATCAAGAATGGCCAAAACATTAAAGTACAATTACGTTTTACAATTAATTATTTAGGAGTTCTATTATCTTCAACCATGGTCCATCCACCAAAAATTCAAATACGAGTAGATCAACTCAAATCACTTAATGACTTTCAAAAGTTATTAGGAGACATAAATTGGATAAGGCCTTATCTAGGTATACCAACAGGAGAGTTGGGACCTTTATTTGATATCC